>NC_072776.1:8626168-8728668 GCF_022539595.1 Amphiprion ocellaris | reverse complement strand
GTTCTGGTGTAGGCTATATTTTAACCAAGTGCAATTAACGACAGTATCAGCTTGTATCATTTAGAGGTAATGTAAAAATAATGGTAAATTATAGGGCCGGAATGACCCGTGATGGCAGGCCTCATATTCCCTGTAGCTTTCCACGTATTTTTAATTAATGTTACACTGACTTTCTATAGATATGCCACCACGGCACCTAAATAAGCCTGCAAAAATATCTTCACTGTTGTTTAAAAATATATTTGCCTTCTTTTATGCAATTAAAAAAAACTAAATTCTATTTAAAGATTGCTGCCCTGCTGTTGCATGCGAGAGAATTCCCTTTTCCATTTTATTTCTTCTCCAACAGTGTCAAGAAGCAAAAAAAAAGAAAAAATGTGTAAAGATTTTTTTATTTATTTTCCAAGAACAAACACGATCAATAAATAACATGATTTACATTTCATATTGCACTTTTTTTTCAAGTTAAAATATTTAAATTCATACAGTCATTGATATTTTAAATACAGAGATATAGAGTTATAACAGAGACCCTAGGGACAAAAAGGCCAATACATTTTCATTTAATTTCAGTGCCTGTTTATCAGCCCTTTCAAAGCCTCTATTATTATTATCATTTTTTTGAGTGGACCCTAAAGAAAAATGTTCTCCATAATTAATTCTTCAATTCTGCACGGGAAAAAAAGCAGATCGTGAATTTTTCTTTTGGACTGTTGGTGAATTTACACGCCAGTTTTTGTAGGCTACCGTGATGGTCATGTTGGAGAAGTACATCCAGTGTTTTTAACATTAAAAAACATTCAGCAAGTCACACAAAAATAAATAAGAATAAAAAGACAGAGAGAGGAAAAAAATGTGAAAAAATAGCCTACCAATCCACATTTTTCATGGTGCATTTTTCCAGATCAATAATTCAGCTAGTATCAGTAGGACTATCCGTGATATTTGCAAAATATTTAACGATTTACAGTTCACATGTTTTATAATTAACATATTGGTGATGTCCCAACAGGAACGACTTATATTTTTTTTGAGAAAAAAAGCCATTTTTACAGGCGCAGACAGATTGTAAAAGCCGGACTATTTTTGCCCTGAACTTTTGCTCAGTCCCGTCACTGTGAGTGAAGAGGTCCTATAGGGATTTACATACCTATGAAAATACTGGCTTTTTAGAATGAGGTTCAGCAATGTAAATAAAAAGAGAGGCTGCTGGATATATCGAGGTATTTCCCTTCATCATCAACACAGCAAAAAAAATACAACTAGAATAAAATCAGGGTGGCTCTTGGAAAGCTACTTTAGTGTGTAATATTTCCCAGCCTCCATGTGTCAGATAGTATCTTCTCTCAGTGCATTCTGTGTACCAGCACTGTCGCTTTGTTCCAGCTCTTTTGTATGTCTAATGACTTCCCTCCGCGGGTTGTTAGCACTTGACAGCGGGTCTCAAAACGAGGAACTTTCTTACAGTCACGTATTCAAAGGAGCTCCATCTAGGTACATGATTGGCAATTTTTGTCATGATCCTCTCATTATTAACATAAAAATTGACACCAAAGACGCGCTGCAGAATTAGATGCACCTTCTAAGCTGATTAGGGGTGTCCCCACAGAGCACAGGCTGGGTGTTGGAGAAGCTATTGCTGCCAAAAAATCTCAGTTTATTAGGCCTAGTGAAGAAAGATATGCTGCTGGGCAAAAAGAAAGCAAGGAGGGGAAAAAAGGAGACCTTCTGCTATCTAAATTTAGATGGCATAATCAGTTTAGTATTTTAAAACCAAAAAGCTGAGTTGGTCACGTTGAAGTTTGGACATGTGAGCCGCAGAGATATGTGTGGAAATTCTAGAAAATAATTAAAAATGTCACACTGATTGAGGCATGAGGGCAGACTGAATTAAGTAAATGGGTTGTTATTTTTTCTCCAAAATATGTGTTAATTACACATTAAATTGGGTCCAACACAAGCCTTTAGAAAAGTTGTGAGTTGCAAAATTTTAGATGTTGCAGAGTGTTTTTGAAATTGAATCGGATTTTTAGAAACGAATCTCCACGTGTGTGTTGGTGTGTGTTTCCAGTGCTGCCTCTAGCTGCTTCACTCAGCTGTGATCTTTAAAGTAGGCCTATCCCCTAAAGTAGGACTACAGAGCAAAATAGGAAACGGTGGCTGTGAGATGAGTTATCTGTTAAGTGAACTTTCTTCTCGTTGGTCTGGTGACGGGACTGAGGTTTTGCTGAGAACAGCGGCAGAATATGGCAAAAATCCACTCTCGGATCTCTGCCCGGAAGCTGTGCAGGTAAAGTCAGCGCTGGTGCTCCTGGAGCCCAGCGCGCTGGCCGCCTGGCTGCTGTGGCAGCTCAGACACGAACAAGGCCCGGTGGCGGACGGAGCGCTCACCGCCGCCGCCGCGGCCGCAGCCGCCGCTGCCGCTGACGCCGCCGCCGAGCTGTTGAGGCCTGCGGGCGACTGGTAGAGTCCCGGGTGCCTGAAGCTGCACAGGAGCTCTGGCCGTGAGTAGGGGTGGGAGAGCGCCCGGAAGGTATCGAGGGGCCGGATGGAGGTGGCGAAAGGTGACGAGGCGGCACCGGTGGCGGCGGCGGCTGCTGCTGCTGCGGTGACACCGACGTGCGGGTAGTAATGTAGAGGCATGTGCGAGTGGAAGGGGTAAGGTAGGCTCCCTGTAGCTGCCGCATGCGTCATCATGTAAGTGTAGAAGCTGGGGTCTGCCGGATGGGGCCAGGACATCGCCAAACGCTGCCTTTTATCCTTCATCCGCCTGTTCTGGAACCACACCTGCACACAGAGTCAAAACAAGGCCCATATTGAAGCTGCCATGTTGTTTTCAGCCTCTGAATTTAGACCTCTGGAGAGGGTGGTTCAGGAGAGACACTGAAACCTGCACTGACGGAAATGTTTCCTACAAATGTTCTTAAACTGGAGAGCTAAAACCTACAAATTAACTCAATTCAATTCGTTCAGGTGTTTTATTTTTTGCAGGTGAATTTCCACGAATAGGGCTACGAATGAATTATACAGGCTGCATAACGGTTGAATTGACTAGGGTTTCGCCATAAATAAAAATCTAGTTTCATGCGCAAAATAAAAATAGCATGCTACATTTTTGGAGATAACGTGCCATCTATTTTTTCAGCTGCAGTGCATGATTAGAATTATTCATTTCATAGCCACATCTCTGCACAAACACATGCAACCCACACACACACTCACACACTGGACAGGAATTTGAGTCTTACCTTAATTGTAGTTTCGGGCAGATTTAGCGCAGCGGCCAGCTCGCACCGTCTCGGTCTCGAAACGTAATTTTCCCTGTAAAACTCCTTTTCCAGTCGTCCGATTTGTTCTCTGGTGAAAGCAGTCCGATACCTTCTGACCTGGTCGCTGTTTGAATTGTTTGATCCTCCCGATGAATTACCGTTCATGTTCTGGAGGGAGTTGGAGCTGGAGTTGGAAGATCCAGAATTACTGTCTGAAAAACCTGGAAAATGGACGCAATCAAATTGTTAGTGAATTTGATAAAAATTGAAATAATATGGAATACTTCCAGACTTGTGTGTGTTGGGGGGGCCTACAGTATATTTGACAGCTCAGTGATATTAATAACAGTAAAAAAGAAGTGCAAGTGCAAAAAAACAGATATTTTTGTATTATTAATATAGTAATAATGACAATAATATTATCAATATTATTATTAGTAATAATAATAATGATAATAATAACACCACTTTTTTTTAAAAATTTCTGCTTTAAAATGGAAAAGCAGTCTACTGTGATATTAATAAAAAATGATCCAGAATGAAATCTGCTCGCACAGATCAAACCAAAGAGAAATGTGGAGGAAAAATAATCAAATCCTACCTTTGTTGTTTTCCTTGTGCTGGCTCGGGGAGCGATGCGAGGGGCATCCCACCTCCACATCACTGTTAATATCTGATTCTTGCGAAACTTCGGAGTAAATGCTCATTTTCTTCCTGCTTTCCGACGAGGAAATCTCCGCCGACGAAGTGTTCTCGCTGTTGTGGTGCGTACCGAAAAGACTGTCAATTTCAAATTTGCTTTTGGTCGGGATGTCCCCGAGGTTTCCATGGAGAGAAGCCGAAGTTATTCTCGGGCTTAGCCGTCCGCCGTGCTGAGAGTTTTCCAGGGCCTCCAGCACTGAATTTCCAGGCGTGTCTGAGAGCCTCTTCCCGGCGACAGGACTGTGCAGACCTCTCTCCATCAATATCATCTCTTTTCTTATCCTCTCCATCATTAAGCCGCGCAAAAAAAAGGGGGTGAAAAAAACAAAAACACACCACCAGCACCACCACCACCTCCACCACCAGCAGTAGCAGCAGCAGCACGCTTGTCCAGGGGGCTGGAGCACCAATGAGTTGTGTCGGAGCTAAATCCGCATGCAACTCAGCAACTGTGTCTAAATAACTGTCTGTAAAGCTTTTTATAAGCAAGACGCAAAAAATGAAAAGAATCTGAATGCAATCGACTAGCGACTGCTCAAAATGAGTCGTGCATCCTCCCCGGCAGCAGCAGAAATGTCATTCATCAAAAAGTGGTCGCTGTTCGTTGTTAAAATGCTCGGCTGACGTTGCTCCAATGATCATTTATTGTAACAGGTTTATAAGCAAATAAATAGGAGAGGGCTGTCACTTGATGATGGAGGCGGCCTTCGGTCAGACGAATAATATCCAAGTGGAGAGGAAGAGAGGAGTGAGGAGCGAGGTGCTTGTCCCTGGGTTGATCTCTGAGTCTGTTTTAGATTGCTCTTGGGTTTGGCCTCTTGGGTGAAATTGACAGTCTGATTAATAAAATGAGCGGAGCAACATTTCCCTCTTCATTTAGGAATATTATTATGCTTTGATTCTCTATTGTTTGCCTCCTCTCTCTGCGCCCTCCCCCTCTGTAATCGTTGTTCTTTTATTTATCCCTCTTAGTTCATTTTTTTCTTTCTTTTTTGCCATTTCTGCGACTTAATCACTACGTGAAGTGCAATGAGATTAAGGTGCAACGCTGTGACAAGAGATTAACAGTATTATTTTTCACTTATCGAGATCATGATGAGGTATTTTTCTTTAGTATTTTGCTTGTTTTTTCGTTAATGACACGTTTTGATGTGCACATAATAGCCACATTATTAGCCGACAACATTTTACAGCACACACATATTATATGTATGAATGCACAATGAATAAAGCTTACATGTATGAAAAGGGAGGCCACTTTTGAAATATTATATTATAACTTAAAGATCAATTATCACATTTTTGCTCAGTTAAATTTCGTTCCAGCTAATTCTTTGCATTGTCCTTGTTTGTTTCAATTGGCTTTCAAGATGAATTTAACTGAATTACTCAGATTTAGCATCTTACACGTGAATATTTGGTGTTTTTAAGAGAATCTTGTTATTTGCTCTCATTTGCTGTTAGCCCCTGTTCAGAACCCTTAATCAGCTGCATGATAGTTAAGCTGTTTTTTAAAGAAAATTACATGCTCATGCACCTCACATATTAACTCGATATGTAAAGACATAACAGCCATGCATGGACTCCCAGTTTCTCGGTGTGAAAAGACTTTGAAGGCAGCATCAGATTTTCCTCTGTCCGTCCTCTGGCGCCTCCTGCAGGTTTTAATATTAATTGCTACCATTGATGGAAGCTGTTGGAACAGGAGGTGTAAGCTGTGGTTTACCTGGTGTACTGACATGTTTGTCCTGCACTTTAGGAACGTTTTCTTGTGATTATAGTAGCAATAGTGAAACTAATGCATTGTGTTATTTTAATGAATGAGCTCCAAGGCCAGTTTAGAGGAGCTGGAGGCAGTTTGTAAACCCAACGAGCCTCATCTCTAACCTTACATTGTGTGCACCTTTTTTTTTTTGCATAACTGATGACTATAATGGAATTAACTCAGAACACAATCAACTGTTGCTATAACAGACAATGTGGGACTGTATAGTGACATACATAGTGACCATATAGGGCTTGAGATGCAGGATACAAGATGATTAAGCTTGATGTCTCTGTATTATCAATTGTAATGTGCAGCTCATTTAACTATATTTTATCCCCATTAGTCAAAAGAGTGTTTGTGTAAATCAAGCTAAAGTGTTTTTTCATTTTTGAAAAAGTAGTTTTTCATGTTTTGCAACACACAGGATGAGACCAATTAATGAAATTTGCACACAAGTAAATGAAATCTAGGCTAAGCACACTCATCATTTTGTTAGTTAATACCATGTTTTGTATTTTTGAGTAAATATAACATTAAGCTCAAACAAGACACTAAAATGAATTTCTTATCTTAGAGCTTTATGATTTTCCATATAATTAGATAATTTGCATATGTACTGGATTCATTGTGCAGCTGATTATTCTTTTTCCTCTTGTTAGAAAATGAGTTTCAGGAAAAAGGGGGAGGCAGCCATGAGATGTAAAAAGAGAATATTTAAATATGCTCAGTATATGCACAGATACAGCCAATAATTGACAGGTAAAACTCAAAAAAGGTTTGCATCTGGGGTGATTGTCTTGATTGCATTTCATTTTAATTTCTTAATCCGGCAGTATCAGATGAAAATAGAGCTTTATCTTAAGAGATAGTCACTGCAAAAAGTTAGGAGATGTACATTATCTTACTGTTTTTGAAAATCACATCAAATCTTATGCCTTTATGTTCATCTTTTTATCCTTTGGCCTGATTAAAGATAAGTGTGTCACTGCTGCTAATCTTATCAATGATTCTTGTCTGATTAAACACATAATGTTTTTATGTTCATGATTTAATATAATGCTGTCATCTTATCATAAGAGTGCATTATATTCATTGTTGTCTTTACTGTTTGATTAAAAGGTCTTAAAATATACAGGATTCTGCTCTGAAGCTGCAGCTAGCATATTCACTTGTCACCTTCATGATTCCCTTTCCTGAGACAAGTATATGTTTCTGTTATTATTACTATTATCCAACCGTGACACAGCATTTTAGTGAGGGAGTCTTTCCCTCACGCTTCTGCTACATTTATACTTGGACATGAAGTGTTTCATGGATGACTTGAAGTGGCTCTCAAGCTGTTCGTCAGAGGCAGATTCATGGCACAGATGCATATGTTATGCTCTTCAGCTGAAATGTGCAGCTGCACTGAGAACACGAGTCAGTCACACTGACTTTACCTATACATGTGTTAAAAACATTTGGGGTTTATAAATAGAAACCTGCCTTTTTTTTTACAGGGCCTGTCGTAGTCAAGAACAGTAGTGCTGATGAAAGATTACATGGTTTCTCAGCACTAATAGCAAGAAGTTTCTTTTTCTGTAGCTCACAGTTATCCTTCTCTGTCATGTAAAGCCACCATCTGCAAAGTTTGCTGTTAAGCCTTCACAGAATGCTGCTAGTGTCTGCAAATGAGAGGTACACTTGGGAAAAGTGCACTGGGAGGAGTTGACATATTTTCAATTGACTTTTCTCCTCATTAGGTGATTAAGGCCACAGATTAAGGCTACAAAGGGCAATATACTTCTGGACAAATTTTTAGTCATTTTTGGCACATTTCGAGTCATTCTTAAACCCGTGACCAAATTTCGAGACTTTCTTGTCAATTTTGAGTCATTTTGGACAAATTATGAGTCTCTCTGGACAGTTTTAAGTAATTTTGGACACATTTCTAATTATTTGCAACATGATTTGGACAGATTTCAAGTCCTTCTGGATAGTCCCGAGCCATTATGGACATTAACTAAGTCTAGACAAGTTTCTAGTTATTTTGAACAAATTTCAAGATACTTTTTCTACAGTTTTGAGTCTTTTTGGAACAATTTTATGTCGCCTTGGCAAAATTTGAAGTGTATTTTGGATTTTTATTTACTTTTTGAACTCATTTTTGGACATAAAGAAAATGGACATTGTCAGAGGTTTTGAGGTCGTTGTTAGTGACTTGTCATTGTTCCCACTGAGTATTTCTCTTTAGTGGTGAAGTTGTCATTTGTTTCAGTGTGTGTGCTGAAATTGACATTATGGGGAAACAAGATTCAAGCTCATTAAAAGCTATGTCTGTGTGATTTCAATGGGAAATGGCTGGTCATGATGTGTTTTTTTAACTGTAAAAATACTCAAATACAACACAATTCAATAAAAATACACTTAAAGATTCCTCACTGATGTCTATAAATGTAAAACACAGTAGCCCATAAATCCAAAAGATTAGTCACACCCTTTTTTTAAAAAAGCTTAATTTCCTTTATTTATTAAGGATAATATACATGAATCAACACAAATGTGCCAGTTTTAGCCAGATAGCTGATTTTCGAATGGAGTTATTTGGCAATATTATCTAAAACTAATGAAACAACAATCAAGACATAAGAAACGTATGACTGTAAGACTCCAAAGTTACTACAATAATAACAGAAGAGAAAACATTGATAAAATAATATAACAGCGTGCATAATTGAGTGTCAGTAATATTGCAGGGCAGTATAAAGCAATAAAAATGCATGAATGAACAATACTGCAAAACTGTTGCACATATTAGCCATGCAGAGCAGTGAGCAATGGACCACAGGTAACGAGTAAGATCTGACTGACCAAGATATGAACAGTTTAACAGAAACTGAATTTGAGAACTGTCCTGGAGAGAGACTTCATGTAATATCTGCCTGAGAGTGTGAGTGTAACACTAAAAATGAGCTAAACAACCCATAAGAAGAGACATCCTACAAGAGCTGAAAGCTAGAAATAAAGGCTGACACATATTGGGTTTCATTTAAAGAACAAAATGACATGTTTCCTTTCACTTAGAGGCAAGACATTAAAAACACGAGTGTGTTAACAATCCAGAAAATGCGATAATGGGCAATGAGAAGAGAGTGTGGTGGAGCTGTTGTTGGAAATAGTTGTCATTACATGACTAAGACACCTGTCAGCGAAGCACAGAAGCTTTACACCACATTTCTCTGTGATATTCGGTATTTATTTTGTAGAATAATAACTTTCAAATTCAGCCATAGCTCAAGCACATGGTAGAAGCCGTGAGGCTGTAGTTATCCTAAGAAGGTTGGGAGTTTTCCCAGCTAACCTCAGTAGAACCAGTTTTCTTGGACTCAGTGTTCCTCTGGTGGTTTTTGGTGGAGTTGCAACCGAAGGCTTCAATGTGGCTCCTTGACAGGTGGAACTTTTACCTCTCTAAAAGCCTCCATTCACTCTGCTAAATCTGTTCCCAATGTTTTTTTTTCTGTCTGCAAAGCATACTGATGTGTGGATATTTTATTTACATAAGCATTTAAGATGAATTCATTAAGGCACATATATGAAAAGGAAAGTGTTACAAATCCTAGTAAAAAAAGCATGTTGGTGAAACAAACTGATCCATGGTTAGAAGTGGTAAAACTGTTGCCTAACTTTTAACTGATTGCTGGCAAGGGATGATCTGTTAAAATGTTTGATATAGATGAGATAAAATATCCAGTCAGAGCTGCAACAGCCAAGCTAAGTTTATTCAATCTAAAGTGATACATTCAACCAACTATCTATAACTAAATGCTGCTGATCCATAGTAAAGCATGGTTAATTATATTATGACAAGCAAGAGCATGTAAATACTGAAAGAAGGGATAATTTCATGTCTCACAGGTTCTTTCAGTGATAATAATGAAAAACCACTTCTAATATTTTATAAGTATGGTGTTTAAGTTACTGGTAGGAAGCAGTTTATTATTAATTTCAATCCTTTGTACAGTGGGAAAGAGACAGATCAAGACTGGATGGACCAGTGGCAAACTGTCCAATATCACTCTCACAAAATGCATGGTTGTTTTTTTGTGACAAAGCCAATTGTGTTTTAATGATTCCGTCATAGAAAAGCTAAGAGTTATAGGAGTCATTGGAAACTGAAGACTGATATATGATATTATAAGATAAGATAAGATAAGATAGATACTTTATTCTGATTCCCAACATGAGGAATGAAATACAGTGCTCAGATCTCAGCCCTTTTGAAACAGTACTAATGATCAAATAATAAATATGGTCTTTACATATCTATGTCTTCTATCGTTTGTTCACAATTCTAAGTTCAGGGCAGACAAATCACAAGATGCTGTGAATCTTCACAGCTGTGAAATTGTTATGAGTGGCAATAAAAAAATAAATAAAAAAATAAGAAACTATGCAGGAGTGAATTGCACCTGTGATGCTATGATGACCGAAGCTGAAAATATCTACTTTATCAACTGTAGGGGAGAGAGTAAAGGAGTCAAAGGATAGTGTTTGTGCACATTTAATCCTGATTAATTCACTTGAAAATACTGCTGCCTATTTGCCAAGCAGTGTAGTATTTTAAATATTACAGTAACACAAAGCTTATATGCTACAACATAAAGTGGAGATAGATACCAGAGTTTACAAAATAAGGCTTTTATTTCAATAAGTAAATACTTTGAGTTAACATCTTGGGCATAAAATGCAAACAAATAAGCAGATGTGAAAATACGGTGAGCTCCGGCAGCAATAGAGCAGTGAAATGCAAGTCACACCTTCCCAGGTGTCAACAATGACGCTCATTCACCAGCCAAACACTTAGATTGCTGCTGCAAGGCCAATAGGGGTGCAGAAGAGCCTAACACAATTCTGACAAATAATACGACATAAAGATATGAAACTTCCATTGGGGTTGGTGTAGTTATCCATCACAGTGAGCATCTGGTTTGTTTAGCTGCTTTATTGCTCTGTGCTCATGCAGTTGAAAGTGCAAACTGAATCCTTCACTCCTTGAACTTCACTTCATAATTGCAGCTGAGTAAAGACAGTTCCACCTTTAAAAAACCCCAACAGGGTGCAGCTATTTTGACAAATGCAGATGTACGTAGACATTTGCAAGCTAAATGTAGCTAAAATTGGGGGGGAAAAAGAGCAGCTGTGTGTTGTGCTCATTATTATTGTTTGTGTGTGCCTGTTTATATGTGATCCATTAGAGGTTTATTGGCTTAAATTGTTTAATATTTTAATATTTAATAAGATGAAATGCTTTCAGTGATGGATGTGGATCACAGGGTGTGGTGGCTTTTGTTAATGGACCACATGTATTCAGGAAACCAGGGTTTAAATATTAACTAAACATATGAAGAATGAACATGAAAATGGAGGTAAGTCAGACTTAAATTGCAAATCTTGAGAAAGTTTGCATTTTGTATACACCAAACTCATGAAGAAACGGGTAAAGTGAGGAACATAGACAAAAAGGGATTCAGGATTGAGTCTGAACTCGTATTTTGTTAGCAGTTGCAATGTCTAAACTACAGAAACGGAGCCAAATAACGTCCCAAGCCTCACATTTATATAATTTGCAATTCAAAATAAAATGTGCAGAGGACACAAAGTTGTTCAAAATATGTAGATTGTGGACTTGAATGATTCAAAATTTATTGACACAATATACATTTAGTTATTTAACTCATAGGGCTTTATAATCCTGTTAAATAATGCAGATAATGAGTCAAACAATAATGTTTCACTGCTGTTAGGCCACTTAACCAATGGGATTATGTGTGAGGCCAAACCATTATATAAATAAGAGCATTTTAAGTTTCATTCCAGCGTTTTTATTCATTAAATCAAGAGTAGAAGAACTGTAGCATTGTGATAGGAAGAGGACCCAAAGCTGGGACTAATTTGTGGAGACTAGTTCAGGAATATGATGCAAATATAACATTCTATGTCTGTTTAGTTTGTGTAGAAGAGAAGGTTTCAGTTACTTTAACCAGAAACAAATATATCTGATCCAGATATCAAAGTCCAAGCATCTGAACCAATTAATTTGTAATATGTCTCCCAATGCTGACTGAAGCAGTGATTTTATGCCATTTTCATGCATGTATGTTGTCAAAGCAGCTTGGCCTTTGTGTTTGTTGGATTTCTTTCCTTAAGTGAGGGGGCCATCTAGTGGCTCAGTCCTGTGAATGCAGACAACCCAAACAACAGAACAGGGAGGACAACCTAATTGTTGCCTTCACCAACCATGTGTGAAAACCAGATTCTCTCTTTGACCAGAGGAGGACCACGCAGTTATCATTGCATTGATAAGTAAGACTCCCAAACATCTGAAAAAAAAAATCCCTGATGCAGCTAGTTTCTTTCTTTTTGTTTTTATTATTGGTAGGTTTAAAGTTGACGTGGTGGTTTGACGTTGCCAGGAAGGAATGAAATCCATTTTCCTGTCCAACATGGCAGAATGATCAAATAAGAAGTGTTTTAATCCCACTATTTCGCTAATACATATAGGAGACATGATACAAGGCGGAAATGAATCTTTCAAATGAAATGCTGTTCTTTTTGTTGTTGTGAGGAAGCATTTAGACGGCAACCTAGTGCCAAAATGTAGTTATTATGTTCTCAAGTTACTAACGGATTTAAGTATTGTTGTTTTTGTTTGTGGACATTTGGAGATGATCATTTTCGTTCCAAAAAAAGGAAGAAAAAGAAATCTGTGCATAAAGTGGGACTGCAAAATAATAGGTAATTGTTCATTCACACAATAATGTGACTTTTAAAGGAGGCAAAATAATAATAGTTATTAGAAGTGTGTGCCGTTCAACAGCTTATTTGGAGTTTAACATGCACAAGTAGCTTCTGATCAGGCATTTTTTAAAGCCGACTTATTCGAGGGTTATCAGCCATTCAATAAAACGCTATTTTGTTGATTTGGTGCTGGAAATATTAATGTTGCACTAGGATTTGATTTTATTTCTCGTAAGATTGGAGATGATGTTTTCAGCGCAATTTTAATCAAAAATAACGAAGGATCCGATTGTGCAGAATCAAGCAGTAGTCTATCATATAGTAATATTATATTATATAAGTTATTAATTTTCTACTTAGCAAATAAAATCAGGCTCTGCGGTTATCTGTGGAAAGTAAGAAATTGTGACTTAAATCGCTATAAGGGAAAAAACATTAGTTAGGCATTTTTTTTTAAGTTTTGTATACATATATTTATTGGAGGTGATTCAGTTTCGTTAAAATTGTGAGATTAGTCGCAACCTGCAGCCAAGCAAAGTTTCGAGCTTCACAATGATGAAATTCCACCGAGAATATCTCCGGTAAATCCTCCATCCACGGATGGAGCTTAAATGCGACCACACAGGAGTGTCAGCCTACCTTTAGTCAGTAAAACCCACTAAGGGACTGTTGGTTCTAGTCTATTACTTTAGATAATTCAGGCTGGAGTTTAAAGTGTTCCCAAATGGACAGGACAAGAAAAAAAGTCAAAACGTTTGCTAGTTTTTCCTCCAATGTTTACTTCACCTGATGTTTTTATTTTACATGAGGTTTGATGTAAGTCTGCAATCTCTGTGAATTTTATTAAATGGAGTTAGGTTATTATTATTATTTTTTTTTAAATCTTCCTGAATGAAAACACTGCTGAGAGCCAAACACTGGGAGATTCAAGGCAGCATTTCTCAGCCCAGAGAACTTGAACGAGGGAAGCAGCAAGTTTATTACCAAGGACAATAGACGGCGGATAGCTTCCTTCAAAGAGCTGGAAAACAACCAGACTCAAGCTCCTCAATTTGGCTCCTGACACCCTAAACATGAAGGACGAAGAGCAGTAAATGACACTAAAACTCAACACTAAAGCTTCTCCTAATTTTCTAATTGTAGGGAAGCTGCAGTCGAGATGCTCCGGTTGACAAACCAAAGTAATCCTGTCCTGAATATAACACAAAATGATGTGTACACCATAAAGATAAAGAGAAAATACTTATTTTGTCTTCAGAAAGCATGCCTGTGAATTAATATCCATTTGTCCTACTATATATGAGCTCACAGTTTGTGATAAAAAAAAAAAACAACCCACAATTATCCTGTTATTTGCCATCCAGGAGCCATTAATGTTTAGGTTTCCCTAAGTTAGAATACTTATTTATCTCTCCTTCTTTTAGGTTTTATGTCTGTTCTTTTTTTTTTTTTTTTTTTTTAGAAATTGACAGAAACAAAAGTTCACAAATTTTCAAACTGTTCTTCCGTTTTTTTCGTTGGCAAACTTTTAATTTCTCCATAGTTGAAGACTGAAAACACATCGGAGCTACATAAACCTAAAAAAATATATATGAAAGAGTCAAACGTGTGAAACCTGTTTTAAACACAGCAGTCCAATAAAAGAACAAAATATTTGACATGTTTAAAATTGCTTTTTGGAAACCTACAATGGATTTCAGTGTAATATTTCCTACTGCAGTAAGCACCGCCAAATAGTTCTTAGTTCTGCAAAGCAGCATGTTTAGTTTATTGGGTAATTTTGCTTACTTATTTAATCTGGCTTTATTTAAAATATACCTTTTCCCACTGTAGTTTCCATATTTAATGTCATAGTTTGCGGGCATCATCTTATGATTTCTCTCTTTCTGTCACGAACACCTTTTCGCAGCTCAAACATGAAATAAATGATTATTAAAGGATCAATTAAGCTGCTGGTATTTCAATGCAAAAATCAGAATGTAAAGATTAAGTACGTAATGGCTGAATCTAAAGGTAATATTTAGCCTAAACTTGCACTGCCACCTATTGGGTTCCAGTCGCAATAGCTGAAATTATAAAACGCTACAGTGTGATTAAGGATTTCCCCGTTTTCTTGCGTAAACTGCAGTGTGATCTCCAGACACTTTCCCCAGAGAAAACGCACAAAATAAACCTGTTAAATCTGTGAAAATGTGTATTAGAGAGTTATTTTATCATTTATGCTTTTAAGAGATGCTGTTTGTTTAACTATTGACTGAGGATCAACTTGAAGAAACAAAACATGCAGTAATCCACCATCATGTCATTTATCCACCTGAAACACCAAGTGCTCGAACTACACAACACAAATATCCCACAATTTGAGATTTAATTGGGCCGGCAGGGGAGATCCAGTAATACTGCAACAAATAAAGCAGGCTTTATAATCTGCTTAAGTCTCTCCTCATATAATGTTATTGGCTGTTATAGGGACATTATATGAGTATGATTGCTACGACAATTGTATAGTTGACCAGATGTGCATTGTTGGGTCCCTGTAGCAGTATTGTGTAAATTTACGCATTTTTATATTTATTTCTAGTTAGAATTTGGGTTTTACACGTGTAGCGATGCTAATGCATTTACTGAATGGGATTAAAGAGAGGAGGAGGCTGTTTTGTGGTTTATTTTAAGGCACTAACATTTGACAGAGACTCCCGGTCGTTATTGTACAGTAGGGGAGCCATGCAGAAGCATTTATAGACAGATGACGGCTCTAATGTTCCCCTTTCTTCCCTCCGGAAAACAGTAAAATCCTTTTTTTTTTTTTTTTTTATACGGACACTATCATCTGCGTTAAAGTTTAGTTGTAAGTTTGGCTTTACAGATGTGAGGAGATTAGGTTTGCAGGTGTTTGATACATGCAGGGCTTCAGACCGGGGCGACCTGTGCTGAAGTTCATTCAGGGGAAAACAGAAGAAGGTTTCCAACCCAAGTGGGACAAGATCATTCTCTAAAAGTTGGTGTGGGTTTTCGACAGGCGGGTATATTTGTTACTCACGTGTTGCCTTATAGTCCATGACTCGAGGGCCGAGAAATAAAGGCGACATTGTACAGAAAGGGGATGACCGTAAGGAAAGCAACACCACCAGGGCTGCAGTGTTCTGTAATATCACCTAATACAAGGCTGCTGCAGCTGAGTGTCATCTGTTTGAGGCTTGTTGTTGCATTGTTGATTCTCTGTGTGAGAAAGGGGGATTTTTGTGACTTAGATCTATGCATTTATTTATCAGTCTCTCATGGATGCGCACATGCACTGCCCCCGTGTTGCCTTTAAGGCCCTGCTTGTGCACTGCATGGGTCAGTCACCTTCTTATGTCACTCCCATGCGCCTTTAAAAAGCTCCTGACACCTCAAATCAACATGCCAGATATTATTCTCAAGCTATTTTCTGAATTTTTTTTTCTATTTAATCCTAGAAACTTAACAAACGGTTGGTTGAAATAATTTCATCCTCCCACCCACCCCCAGTACCAAAATATTACCTCATGGGGTATTTTTTGCTTTGCAGTGTTGGGAGCAAGGGTGGGGCGGAACAACATATTTTGCATATCACGTGACCCCGTATTAACAAATCAACAATTACCTTCCCTTTATTCTTCAGGAGTTGCTAAAAGGCTTGCAAGAAGCGTTTGAGGAAAGCTCCATGGAAATGTGTGAGCGGAATCCTTTAAATCCCGGCTATGTTGGTTCTCTGTTGAATTTCGCTCCCCCTGAGTCGCTGTATTTCTCCAACTTGCGCGGTAATGGAGCCCACATACCCGGGCTGCATCAGCTCCCTTACAATAGGAGAGAGGTGTGCACGCTCCCGTGGACTTCCTCAAGTTCGTGCGCGTCTGGGCCAGCGGCACCGCCACCACAGAGCCGCGCCTTCGGAGGCTACTGTCCGCCGTTTCTGTCCAATTCGGTGCCTATAAACACGAACTCGTCCGGCGGCCACGTCAAGGCGCATTTGGAGGAGTCCGCTCAGTGCTTTCAGGACCACAAGACGGAGGAGGCTGGGAGGCAGGATGAAGTTTACGCCGGAGAGCACGGGGTCCGCGCTTATTCAGACCTGGACAGCCGCTCTCACGGTTCTGCGGCGCAGCTCGATCCGGATTCAGCAGGTCCAGTCAGTGTGGACGGTCCCAAACAGGAGCAGAATCCCATTCACACACCATCAAGTAACACATGCTCCAGGACCAGTTTTGCTCAAGGTTAAGTTTCTGCACTTCTCTTATTTTTACACTCTTTAGCTGTTTAATTATACATCTGCAATGATGCTGCAATAGGGAGTTGATCTGTGAATAGTCACTGTGTCTAATTGATCTCCAGCTCCAACATTACAGAACACTAATCCATTTCCATTGACTAATGTTGTTATATAAGAGCTACATGGAGACCTATAGCTGGCGTTTGGTATTATATGATAACTTCATGTAACTGAAATGATTTTTATGGTCCGTTTATGTCTCCTGTGGCTTCAGTATTATTTAAATTTCCCATATTATCCTCGTAAAGGCCTGCTGTGTGTGGGAGTCATTCTAACTCCAGTCCTATATTTTCCTATATGTACAGTAGGTGGACTTTTCTTCATTATTGGGCCCATATTTTTTATAAGATGTAAGATCTCAGTGAAAGTAAGCTGCGCATCTGGGACCAGATCTTTTCCTTTCACTTTCTATCACTGTAGCAGAAGTTGGTGGTGAGGTATAAAACTTGTTTCTACATCTGCTGCCTCCAGGTGCCCCGTGGTGCTCGTCACAAGTGAAAACAAGAAAGAAGAGGAAGCCTTACTCGAAGCCACAGCTCGCTGAACTTGAGAATGAATTTATGATGAATGAGTTCATCAACAGACAGAAACGCAAAGAGCTGTCAGACAGACTCGACCTGAGCGACCAACAAGTGAAAATCTGGTTTCAGAACCGGAGGATGAAGAAGAAACGACTGATGATGCGCGAACAGGCTTTCTCCGCATACTGATGACCTTTGGACTTGATCATGACCAGCAGCGCATCAATATCACAGCTCAATATGCTGCGTTAGCCCTGTCTGCTAGAAATCACGTCTTACGTTTCTAAATTGTTTTCTCAATTACATTGAAGTTGCAAACGTAGACACCGACTGGAATATGCTGAGATGCATTTTTTTAAAATTTTTTTTTTAGTTTTTTAGTGACTGAAGCTCTGCATTTATGAACTGGAAGGTGTCTGTGGTGGATAACTGGCGTAAAAAAGCGCACGATTGGTTATGACAGAAAAAGCACTTTGGTTAAGATTACGATAAGGCAGAGATATTGGTTAAATGTAAATAATCACATTGTGTCACATTATAGGCCACGTTTCATTTAATCCAAAAATTTAAGAAATTCAGTTGTGAGGAAAAACAAACAGATATTTGCATTACGCATGAAGATAAAGCGAATTTTGGCTCTCAGGTGAACCAAATGCGCAGCAGGCCAAAGCCACTGTCTGGCCTGTAACTGCGGATAATTATGAATTTGCAACTTCTTTCTTATCCAACACAAATGTGACACGTATTTAAACTGGAATGCGGAACGATACGTTTTTGTGTGTTTTGTCTTACAGCCCGCAAGTGTCGTGTAGGCTTAATATGGGAGCAAACATTCAAGTTCATGTTTACGGTTGCGAACATTATCAAAAGTCAGTATTGCGAAGTATATTATAAATGCATGCCCTTTTCCTAATTGCTGTTATTTAATTAAATGTCTGATTTCCCCAATTTGACTGTAATTCTGTAAAAAAAAAAAACCCAAAACAAAACAAAAAAAATCTACAAAAAATTAATGTCACATTGCTCATGTTCTATGTGGCCGCGTCCTGTAGGAGGTTTATCTGTGGAGGAAGAGATTTGCGCCTCATTTAGTGCTGAAAGGTGTTTACTTCTTATGCCTGCGAAACAAGTGAGTTTGTGAATGTGAAACATTCTGATGGTGTTATTTTAAAACTACATTATATTTGTTGTAAATGAAGCGTGGATTGTTATTGCTGTACCTCTGCATTGCCACAAAACCCCGTGGATATGACGCACATCCAGTGGTTGCATCAGAATCACTCCTGGTTTGCAGATTCCAGTTTTTATAAATACATAATTAATGTATATTTTAGTTCAAATTTGACTCTATTAAAACTAATTTCAGAGAGCATGTTATTGACAATAAGAATGAAACTTACACCAGCCATCATTTTATTCACGGACAATAGGTTTTGTAAAGTGGATGCAACATGAAGATGAATTCATTTGTAAATAAAGATCCTTTTAAAAACGACCTACAGTCAAATTGTTGTCTATCCTTTAGATATTTTATATATTTAGAACTGATATTGAAAGGAATTTTTAATCCAAAGGCTTCACGCTTGCGCAAGAAATAGTCGCTCGCTATCGGATCATATTATTTTTCTGTTGAAATATTGAGAGAGGATAATAGTCTGCACCTCTTCACAGCAAATCTTTGGTGATATTTAAAAGGGAAGATTATGTTTTTTGTGGGAAACCTCTATAGATATTCTATAGTTATACCTGCTGATGTGAAATAATCATGGATGGATGGGTAAGCGTGTGCGTAAAAGCAACTACTCCTCACATTAAAACGCCTGTATGCATAGAAGCAGAGTATTTGTTACTTTGATACCCAGACACGTTATCATCTCTCTGGGTTGCTCTCTTTGGAATCAAACGCCTCGGTCTGCTTTCACTTATCCCTCAATCCTCTATCTGCGTAATTCCTCCTCACAGTGCTTAACACAGCAGCAGCAGCAGCAGCAGCAGCATTAGCTCTCACCCACAGAAAATCTCCACATGTTGGAGGTCGCTGTGGCTGTGACCAAATGGATCTGGTGTCATTCCAGAAGTCATGCACTGCCTTGCATATCTCAGCGATCCTGTGCGCACTTTACAGGCCAGAAACAGGTTCCTCTACGCTTATTTTAGTGATATCTGCGGTGTGGGCAAATCTAAATGGCTTCTTGTTTGTATTTCCCAGAACATTTCACCTCAGTTTCTTGTGGTTGAGAAATTACAAAGTTTAAGCCCGCTGGTCTGAAGTTGGTCTGTGGAGTTATAAAAGAAAAGTATGAAGGTATAAGCCGCCAGCAGCAGACCAGGATACATGAAGCCTTAGAGGAGAATGGATCTATTAATGATCCCTCTCATTACATCATTATCACGTCATCATCCCTGCATCCCTGCAGTGCTTAGGTTTCTGTAACACTGCAGTCACAGTCAACCTTTATGAAAGTAACATTTCAAAGCTAGTAATTTGTAATGAAACGTGAAGGGATGGTTTCTCCATTAGTGACTGTTACAGGAGTTTCCCCCTCACTTTTGGTCCTTTATTTTGTAGCTCCTTTGCATTGGTGCATTCTTTCTATATTTAAAATTCATTAGATTTGTATAGTATAACTACTCTCATACACCGTGGGCCTCCTGTCTGCCACCTCGAGTTGGTGTGGATTTTTTTTAAGCTTAAAAAACCTTACAGACGACGTGTTTCACTGCTATTCACTTTAATTGCTCTGAAGGCAATTTTGGAATCCAACAATGGGTTTTCTCTGCGTCCGATACGCGGCTTTTTCCCATAGTATTTGTTGCTTTATTGGTTTACTGCCAGACAGCGTTGCACAGGCTCCTTAAGATAGTGGGGGAGCCAAAACAAAGTTAAGGTCAAGTTAGTAGGCTGCGCATTGCTCTCGCAATATGCGCACAAAGCTACTTCTTTGTGGGGATCCATGAATGTGTTTCGAAACAGTAATCTATGAGCCCTTTTGAAATGGATCAAAATGTGGATTTGGTACGTTTTTAGCAAACAGGCCTGATTTAATATAACGCGCGCAACGAAAAGCGCATTTCTGAATTCCACAGTTAAAGCCTAAAACACTTGGTATGACTAAATATTTCAAGTGCAAAACAAAAATAATTATACTGATAATGATAATAGTAATAATAAGTAATATTTACTACTACAGCAATCATAGTAATTACAGTTATACTAATACTACTACTAATAATAATACTAATAAAAAAGATCTTAAGAATGTTTAACTTCTGCTTTTCAAAATGTTTCACAACAAAATGACTATTTAAAACATTAAAATAAAATCCACAACCCACAATAATCACAAGAGACGAGCAACAAGTCGCCTCAACTTTGTCTAAGAACTGAAACTGATTCAGTCTCCAACCCATTCTACAACGTTTTATTGCACAATTTGTGATGGTTGATGAATAATGATGCGTTTTCCACACTAAAATCTCTACTTGGGTAAATTAAAATTGTTGTTTTTTTTAAGCGTAATTTCTGTGAATAAAAAACAAAACTTTGTTTCACACGGTTTCTTCGCCTGAAAGGGCTTCCAGTGTGAAGAATGCTGAAGTTTAGGACAGAGAAGCCGAGCAGTGAGCTTGATTTTACCCCCAATAACAATAAACCTAGTCGCCTGTAAGCTGCGTGTCCACACTGCGTGTGAAGCAATGGAGGAAATACTAATCTTTAACCACAACCTACTGCCTTTCAAATTAGACCTGCACCTCACAATTCTTTGCACAATACTTCTTTATTTTTTTATTTATTTCTATTAACCTAATACTTATTCCAGTATCCTGCAGCAAAAACTATAAACTACTGTTTTGTTTTAAGTAACTCCCTTTTTTTCTGATGTTTGTGAATTTTTAAAAAGCAAAAAATATACTCACATGCACAAGAATACTTGGTCGAAGCTTGGGTATAGGAGGTATCCGTTCACCGGCGTTTTAACTTGGTTTTCTCCACCGACAAGGAGTCGAGCTCTGCTGGCATGGCCGCCTTCGTGCAATAAAATGATTTGGCTGCAGAGGCTTGTTGGTGAATGCTTGGTGGACATCACCTAGACCACAGACGGTCAAAGCCAGTTGTTTTGGACTTGGCAATGCTGAATGGTGCTCGGTGATTCATACTTCCAAATGACTTCTGCTTTAGTGGAGATCCACTCTGCATTTGCAATAAACATACCGGGGGTTGTTTTATTTGGCTGTTTTCAAAGGTATGCATCTGCACTGAATATTAAGGTCTGTTTTTATTCTTTAAAAATGCAGCAGCAAATGTGTGTTTTCATATTTTAATACAAAACGTCTTTATAGTAGAAGCATTTGAGGATTTTGCAACAAATTATACAAAAGAATGTGTATCAGCGCAGTAGTTTTGTGGTCTTTTGTGGCGCCTGGACTTTTTTTCTTGCACCATGCTGCAGGCCCAGAGGCTTGCATGCGACTATGAATTCCAATTATTTCCTTCTGGCGTGCGTTTGCGTATTTACTGTGCTCCAACCATCATGGTGCACAGTGATTACACGCAATGAACCTTAACATTTATTTGCATAAAAACGGACTTGAGTCATTATTCTACAGGGTTCTGGTTTAATT
This sequence comes from Amphiprion ocellaris, assembly GCF_022539595.1. NCBI lineage: Eukaryota > Metazoa > Chordata > Actinopteri > Pomacentridae > Amphiprion > Amphiprion ocellaris. Next base: position 8,706,717 of record NC_072776.1, on the reverse strand, counting down.
TGTGCAGCGTGTGCACCCACGTTGCTGCTCTCTCCGAGCCTTTTCTGTTTCTTTGTTTCTTTTTTTTTTTTTTTCTTTGCATCAAGTGGCAGGGGTCAACTTTCATATTTCTGTTTAACTAACTGTTGCTACAAACGCTGCTCCAAATTGCGCAAATTTACCGACGCAGTCAGCGTGTGTGGCCTGCCATTACATATCATTACACGATGAGGATGATGTTGCTGTAAAGCTTTCAATTAAATATTCCAGCGATGGTTCACAAATTTCTTTTTCCGTGAGCTATAGGGCAAGAAGGCTGGAGAGGAGTTTCCTCTGCAGCCAGGGAGCCAATGGAGGCTCGTGTATGCGCTCACATGAGTTTCTCCGGACAGTTTTTAATGACTGATATTGATGTATGGTAATTTCTTAGCTGGATCACATGACACAATTACCTCAAGAATCGATCAAGATGTATTGCAGGTCTGCCTACGTTTCCGATTTTTTCTCCCTGGCGGGGTCTTTCCACACGCCTGTGGTGCTATAGATGGACAAAGTTTAACACAGTCAAGCTGCCAATTCCTTTCCTCTGTTGCATAGAGGAAAAGGGAAGAAGAGATATGACGGAATACGATGATCGCAGCTGTGCGTCAAATATGTTTTTACCGAGCTGCACTTATTACGTTTCGACGCCCGATTTTACATCAGTCTCCTCCTTTTTACCGCAGACCACTTCGTGTCAGATTAATTTCCCCTATTCTCCCAACATAGCTCAAGTCCAACCTGTTCGAGAAGTCGCTTATAGGGATTATGGACTGGACCATCCCAAATGGCACTACAGGGGCAATTACGCGTCCTACTACTCTACGGACGAGATAATGCACCGGGACTTGATCCAGTCCTCGAGCAGCAGGGCGGATGTGATTTTCAAAAACGAGTCCTTGTACGGCCACCACGGCGGGACGAGCTCGCCGTGCAATTTCTTCACCGGCGTCGGGCGAAACGGGGTGCTTCCCCAGGGCTTCGACCAGTTTCTTGACACGCCTAACTCGGACAAGCCCAACGCGGAGCTCCCCAAACAAAAGACAGACTCTGCCGTGCCCGGTGATGCTGCGAATAACAATCAGGCTTTAACCAAACTGGAGCAGCACAAAGCTGAGCCGACCGGGAGCGTGGACGAGGACTCATCCTCCAACTGCGGCGACAAGAACAGCCAACAAAGTAAGTCGGTGTTTTTCACTATTTGTCTTGGATAGAAAGTGTGCAATTTCCAGATTAGAGCGTGTGGGCTGCACTCTGTCCACCGCCTTGACCGTCCCAGGGTTATGTGCGTCTTTATAAGCATGCAAAAGCTTTTATATCCCAATAAGATTCACTTTACGGTTGTAAAGGTATTTACAATGGGAAACAGTTAAGTTAGCGTACTTAAAGGTTTCCTTGTGACCAGCAACGGTGCTATATCGCTGGATTTGATTTGTATTGATGGAGCATTAAAGTAAATTAGAAATCGTTTTATAAATCTATATATTTTATCTGTTATAGGCAGTGCTGTGCAGATATAAGAATGCAGTGTTGTGTAGCAGTGTCTCCATCCAAGCAGCAACCTATGCGTAAAAACCAGTGCAGCTTAAGTTCATTTTCATGCAAATTCCTTTCTCACTGTGTGTGTGTGTGTGTGTGTGTGGACGAGAAGGCCTTCGTGCATAAATAAATAAATAAAGGCATCTGTTAAACCAGTTAACTGAGCTACACTCAACATTTTCTGTCTTGATCTCCAGTTTTTCTATTGTCAAAACAGCGTTGTTTTTTTTTTAATTTTAATTTAATTTTTTTGTTTTGTACAGGTTCATCAACCAAGTCCAGGAAGAAGAGGTGTCCTTACTCCAAATACCAAATCCGAGAACTTGAACGAGAGTTTTTCTTCAACGTGTACATTAACAAAGAGAAGCGTCTCCAGCTGTCCAGGATGTTAAACCTGACAGATCGACAGGTGAAGATTTGGTTTCAGAATAGAAGAATGAAAGAGAAAAAGCTCAACCGTGACCGCCTACAGTATTTCACTGGGAATCCTTTATTCTGATACATGACAGAATCAGAGTCACACACACACACACAGACACACATCAACACACACACGGGAGTAAATAGCAGCTACACACACACACACATGCTTTAAAGACTGGTCTCACATTTGAACTCTGATTATCACATTTAAACAGCTGATTTTACAAATATCTGGCATTTACAAAACCAAGCTGCTGTTTTGTTGCGACAATTCCTGCGTTTATTTATTTGCATTCATGTCTTTTTGCGCGGTATTGGCAACGAATAATTCAGCAAATGGCCAGCTGTGCTTTGAAATTATTTATATAAAAATATATGTAGACTTCTTTCATTGTGTGTGTACGTTTGTAAGACGCATGTAATGTACCTTGTGGTGTGAAATAAAGTAGGCAAAAAAGACAAATTGCATCTTATAGTCACGAAACCGGTCACATGAGCTCAAACCCAAGTTGTAGAAAAATAACACAAGACGGGGGGAAATTTTCGACAGATTCATCAATTGAGAAGTTTGGCGCTTGCAAGGTTGTATGGTCCCGTTATTTCCTTTGCTTTCAAACACTGGATTGTTTACTAAACCTTGAACCGTCTAGACAGTATAATAAAAGTAGCTGTAAATGTCTAAATAGGGGGCTATTGGACTTTGGTGTCCCAACCCCCAGACCACATGAGGACTGATTCTCCTTCCTGACTTTTAAGTACTTTAACTCCAGGCTAGAAAAGCTGGGAGAATTCAAGAGATTGCTGCACACCACGTCCCATATTTAGCTCGTTTTTGGCCTCTTGGCGCACTTGTGATCTTCCCAGAGTTTACTGGAAAACAGTGGAAAATACTTTTGGCAGGACCGCCATCTGGAAGGATAAGTGGCTTTTCAAGTTTATCTCCTCATTTGTTGTATTGGAAATTGGAAATGGGTGTTTTGAATTTGCTGCTAATAAGGAGAATCACGGATTGCGCGTTTCTGTGTGACGCAGGTGAGGCGATTCCATCATTACGCGTCACTTGATTGCCCCAAATAGTGTGTATTATTGTGTTATTTTTGTAACCAGTAGAGGATCAGACTAAATAAATGCAATGATTCCTCACTAACAGCCGCTTTATTGGTAGTTTATGTCATGCAGGAGGTCGTTATTTCCACTTTAGCAACAGTTAAACCTCCTGTTTCTGCGTCCTTTGTTCGAAAACTAAAGTTTGGCGTTTGGAGAGAGATTAATGTTAATGTCATTTTGATGTATCATATTTAGCTGCAGTTATTTCCCAAAAAGGCTGTTAGAAAAGAGATTTCATTAAGCGTTCAGCTGGTTGTCATGTTGTCCTACAGTGAAATTGCATTACCAACTGTGTGGGGTATTTCACTTTGATTCTCGGTGTATCCACATGAGGGCAGACTTTCAGCTTTTGGGCCGCCAGTGGAAACCCACAGTTCAGGCAATTTAACATGCACCCTGCATGATAATCAGCCAGTGGAGGAATAATCAGTTCAGCACACGGGGTTGTTTCAGTTTTTTATTTTAATCATTACTTCTTCCAGTCGACTGAATTATTGTTGCGTTTTCAGCAGAATATCATTTTTTTTAATTAAGGCACAACCCCCAAAGGCACATGTGGTTTTTTTTCTCCTTCAAATATATATGTCAAAACATTCACCAGTGCAGCTTGCAGTTCCTCTAAAGAAAAATATAAGAACGTATCTAATCTTAACACACATTTTTTCCCCACTCTGAGGGGATTTAATTCCTGAGTCTTCTTCCAAGCAGCAATCAAATTTACATATCATGTTCGTGCGTTTGGAAACAAAATAAATATAATTCTGCTCCGAGCTTTGTCATCCTCATCATAAAGACTCAGATCTTCACCTGCAGGCCTCTGATATCTGTCTCTGCAGGCTCCAAATATTATTGCGTTGTTAATATTCAAATACACACGCTTTGAATTCACTTTCATTTCATATTAATTCGCAGCTGCATAACTGTAAAACTGACTATTTGCTTTAAAACACAGAAACGCTACAGATATTCCCCCCAAAAACCCACAGCATTGTTGCATTTTCAAGTTTTCTGGTTTCGTTTCAAAGTATTCCTCTCTTTTTTTAGGAACACCTTTTTATGCTTTGTTTTTATTATGCTTTAAATATCAGTGAATCCGCTGGAATTTGCTTTAAATTGTTATTATTATTATTATTATTATTATTATTATTATTATTATTATTATTATTATTATTATTATTATTATTATTATTATTGGTGATGATAATAACGACCAAATATGGCAATAATGCTGCATAATATGCGCACTATTTTATGTTCCTCTCTTTTTTTGTTAAAAGTATTCCTTCAATCAAGTCTTGTGTATATTTTGTATGTATGTATGAATTGTTGATTTCACCCTGATGAATATACTCCCATATTAATAGGTTGGTTTTCACGCTATATGAAATAATATCAATGTTATCTTTGCGCACTTGTCATTATTATTATCATAGAAACATGATCATTAAAACAAAGAACGATGTCAGCGTTGTCTGGTCTCATTTGATTATTGCATTTATTCCTTTAAAATTGCAAAACTGGACTCTTGTGAATATATTTCGCTATTTTTAAATCCTATGATGCTGAGATGATTTGCGTACCAATAATGTTTACTTACAACCAATTGTTTACATCTAAAATGCGTAAAAACTGATTATTTCAGGATTTTCGCAGTAATATCAAATATACTCTTATTTCTAGCTGCATTTCTTGTGTTTCTTCCTTTGTTTTTAAGACCTGTGGAGTCATTTGCAGGCATTGCGGCCTTTTTTCAGGGACAAAGTGTGTTTTTTTCCCCTCTACTTTAGCAGCCAGGATTCTTTATCGTGCACACATTTGCCTTCCTTGCAGAGTAAAACAATGAGGCACTTAGCAAAATAAAAGCCCCGTGCAGACTGTGTGTACACCACCTCCGCCAGCAGCAGCTTATTTCCAACTTGGTAGAAAACACGCTTGATACTTAAAAATGAAAATAAAGCTCCTGAGCAAATAATAAATGGCGAATTTCAACCTGGATTAAGTGAAAATTATTTTGTAACGGTGAAAGCTTTCCAAAACTATAGCGTTGACCTTCATGCTTGGAATTTGTAGAAGGTGTATCCACTTTTTACCTTTTGGATTTCTTATTTTTAAATTAGTGTCTTGCATTGGATCTAAATGGCCTCTGTCTCTTTGTCGAATGTTTTTGTGCTGCTTAATTCAAACAACGCCGTCCTAAACAATAAAAATTCTATGCAAATATGCAAAAAAATAAAGCAAATGTCATACCTTAAGTTAAAGAAAAATTAAGAGAGAAAACTGTATATTTAGATTTCGTACTCAACTTTATTCTTTTGCTTTTTATTTTTGATTTAAGTATATTAGAGAGAATAAAATCTATGCAAATACAATTCATTTGCACTCTCTCGTTGGTGGGTTTGGAGTCATGTGAAGGGTTCATATAAATAAAAAAAACATAATAGTCAGTGCAGCTGGTTACTTCCCCCCCAAATAGTCTGCAGTTGTGCCAATGCGCCGTGAAGGCTGCACCTCACACACACACACACACACACACACACACACACACACACACACACACACACACACACACACACACACACACACACACACACGGTTTGCCACATAAAGATACATTTCTATCCATTTGGGGATTTTTACGCATTAAAACGCTACGCAGAGCGTCGCTTGTGGATGCAAAATGCCACAAATGGTGATACAAATCGTCTTTTAAATGCAATTGCTTCAGCTTTATTGAAGTCCCGCGATGCCCCCGCTGTCCTGCGTGAATCCGCAAAACCAATTTCAAGTCCGTGTTGTAGGTGTCGCTGTTGACCACGTCATCCGCAGAGCGAGCGTGTGCGCAGAGGAGGCTGCGTCTCAAGGCCATTTTCAAATCTCATTGGTGGGCTTGTCATGTGGTCTGGAGGCATCCTGACTTACAGATTGTTTTTCCTTAGATATGTCAGCTTACAAAGGACATCTCTCTCCTCTAAAGAGCTTAACGCCAAAAAATGTCCTTTCCCAGTAGCTCTCCTGCGGCAAACACATTTTTAGTGGACTCTCTAATTGGTGCTTGCAGAACGGACAGCTTTTACTCCAACAGCAACATGTACATGCCGTCTGGCTCAGAAATGGGAACTTACGGAATGCAAACCTGTGGACTCCTGCCGTCTTTCGGCAAAAGAGGGGAGGTCAACCACCAAACTATGGGCATGAATGTCCACTCGTACATACCTCAAATAGATAACTGGACTGATCCGAGTAGACCCTGCAGAATAGAGCCGCCCAGTCAGATTTCAAACTGTACATTTTCACAGAGCATAAAGGAAGAGAGTAACTGCTGCATGTACTCCGATAAGAGAGTACAAAAAGTCAGCTCGACAGAGGTCCCCGCATATTCTAACGTTATCCCCGAATCCTGTCCACCAGTCGATGGTCCAGAGATCCCGGTTCCGGGCTATTTCAGACTGAGCCAAACTTATGCGAACGGGAAGCATCAGGAAAGCTACTGCCATGAGCCGCCGAGTCCAAACCCGACGCTGATGCAGCTCAGCCGGGTCACCCAGAAGGCGCAGTCGTCCTCTACTAATTTTGCAGAGGTGGAAAAGAAAATCGAGGACTTCCCGCAAAAGCCAGAGACCACGAGTACGCCGGTGCCCGCAGAGGAAAGCCCGGATCCTAAGTCCGGGTCGGAGGAGAAAAGCTGCTCAGGGGAAGCTCCAGTGTCCAGCCCTGAGCTGCTCCACAAGGAAGGGAAAGGTGGGTTGGCTACAATGAAAGCTTTTATCTTGTGGCGCTGTGCTGAGAAGGCTCCAGCATCATAAAACCAAGTATAAAACACAAACAACCCTGAAGTCGTAATGTTTAATGAGAGTCTTTCTCGGGTTGCAGTAATAGGCAGCAGAGAATGCTTTTACCATGCAGCATGCAGCCTGGGTCCCCTCTGGCTCACATATTTACATTTCTATGAACGTTTCTACTTTATCTTGCTTTATTTGTGCATCTTGAAGAGTTTCCAGGAACTAAAAAGTTACATCAAGCTGCTCTGGTAATTTTATCATTTTTCTGTATTTTTTTCGGTGAACTTTCTAATGAAGTCACTGCATGTTTTGAGTCCTGCAACATTCCAAGACTACTGTATTCGATGATGATTTTAGCAATTTAATTACACGTTGATTCATTTTAAGCGCCTATAAAATTAATAGAAGTCTGCTAATTTTTCAAGCTGTATAAAGATGTATTCCTGGCGTGCATCTGGATCAGCTGGGATTACATTTAATTTTTGTTTTATTAGCGGTGGCATGTCATAACAACATCCCTCCTGCATTTTTATTTATGCAGGGGAAGGCGTTTGTATTGAGTGTTATTTCCCAGCGGTGAAATCCAAAAGCAGCAGACGAGATTGTGTTCAAGTAGGAAGGTCGAGTGCGTCGCTAAAATACTGTATGTCTCAATTTTTACATTTTTAAAAGAATAATTTTTCAACCCTTCCAGATTGCAAGAGTGACTCGTTGACGAACAACTGGTTAACAGCGAAAAGTGGCAGAAAGAAACGGTGCCCCTACACAAAGCACCAGACCTTGGAGTTGGAGAAGGAGTTTCTGTTCAATATGTACCTGACCCGAGAGCGCCGCCTAGAGATCAGCAGGAGCGTCAACCTGACCGACAGGCAGGTCAAGATCTGGTTTCAGAACCGCAGGATGAAGCTGAAGAAACTGAACAGGGAAAACCGCATCCGTGAACTGACCTCAAATCTCACCTTTTCGTGAGCTCGCATGATTCAGTGGTTCATAGCTGCCTTTAATTTTCTTCCTCCACCCTCCTCCTCCTCATCATGTTCAGTTTGATGCTTTAGTGGCATTGGACGTTTATCTTAAACTTCAACGAAACTGTGACTATATATATATATATATATATATATATATATATATATATATATATATATATATATATATATATATATATATATATATATATATATATATATATATATATATATATAAGGCCTGTGCCAATCTTAGTACGTTGTGTGGCGTCGTGTATTTGTTTTATTTTATCACAGGGTAACACTTTTTTTGGTCTTAAATTATTGGAGAACTTCTTCCTCTCTTCCAAGAGACATTCTATTGTGTGGAGCTGGCGAGCTGTGCTAAAAGAGTTCCTCCATTTCAGCCCTGAAAGCACATTTCTTGTCGTATAGTGCAGCATTTGTTTTTACAGTAAGCGCAAGCCCCATTTTACTGAGTAGTGAAATGTTTCTGTGGTGGAAAAACGATGTTAATCTGTGAATTAATTGCATGTTTGTGGCATGTATCTTGCAATAAATATATTGTCAAAGAATTTTGTTTTTATATCTGTTTATGTTATGCAAGTCTGCGCTTGATAATCCTCAATTATCTGTAATTTGCTTTGCGCACTGGTGGAAATGACGCGGGCTGTGTTGTGCGTAAAATGGTTATAAGGAGGAGAAATGCTGAAAAAGAATAAAAAATTGCAATTTAATGCAAGAAAATCAACAATATTCTAAAAATGTTCCTAAATGTGTTTGTAATTTCACGAAATGTTTATAATTCTGCTGCAACTTTATCCTACCACGAGCCTGCAAGAATAGTACTTGAAAATCCAAAGTTGTTTAAATCAATCCAACTGGACTTTAAGAAAGTTCCTTGAAGGAACTTTCTTAAAGTCCAGTTGGATTGATTTAAGCAACTCTGGATAACCATGACCTGGATGAATGAGGACCTACACAGACATATAGTACTTGAAAATATTTTTGTTTATGTGCAAGCAGCAGTTTAATTCGCATTTGTTACCTGAAAAATAATTAGCCGTACTTTTTGAGGCTCAGTGAAAACAAGTGGAAACCCACCAACTAAACCTGTAAAATTAGAGAAAAAATAAGTGAGCAAAGAAGGCAAATATGTTGATCCTTTCCAAAACTAGTTTGTGTGAAAAATAACGGTACAGCAGAAGAACGCAGAGAGGCGGAGGTCGTGTAATCAAATCTAGTGTTGCTTTTTATGTTCGGGCCTGTTTATAACGAAACAAATAGTCTGTTAGGGCTCTAAGACGGAGGAGGTTATGTTCAAGCTCAAATTTGCAGGTAATAATCAAGTCTTTGGTCGTACCGAACGACGTCGGCCTGTTTTCATTTGAGCAGAATAACTTCACATTTAGGCACAAAACCTAGTCTGATTTGTGACCAAAAAATGAAAATATAATGTTATAAATGTGGATTATTGCTGAACATTTTACCTAAATCCTGACGGTTTCCTTGTGAAGTTTGTATTTTGTGCACTAAATGTTTGGATATAGCCTCTCACAAAGTTAAAAAAAAAAAAAAAATCTCCTTAACTATTTTTTTAAAAAAAATAAGACAAAAATGTACAAGATATTGCTTTTAATTTACACCTATCAGACTGCAAAACACACATGGAGCTCTCTAAGTATTTTTTTCTTTTTATTGACGGCGTGTATAATCACACGCACCTCATAAAACATTTATTGATACACAATTGCTCTCCTTTGAATGGACACAATAATTTCACAACTGCCTTTTCCGACTCAACTTTTTTTAAAAAAAAAAGAAACCTACCCAGAAATATGTTTCCTTGCCAAAATATTAACAATGGACACACCGCATTGTTGAACGGCAATGGCGTCTGTTATTTTACAGCATGTTATTACATCTATTTTACGAGGACTCTAAGTCTATAAACCATTTTACTAGCATTGAGGGTATCAGGACGATATTAGAAGAGTTTTCTCCAGCTTTAAGACACAAGGAATCCGTGTTGGTGGACTTTGTGTGTGTGTGTGTGTGTGAGGAGAGAGAAAGGAGAAAGTGTCTTATTCCTTTTGTGAGCTGCATGTTTTGTTGCAGCTGCATACAGAGAGGAGGGGACAAAATACACTTTATTATTTGAGCGCTTGTTTTCTCCCTCCAGTCACATCAGATGGGGGGCTTTTTATTATTTGTGAAATGAAAAGCTAAATTAAACCCGACGAAGGAAGAAAAAAAAGAAGCAGAGCAAGGGCAGGATTGATTTACTCGCTGTATTGGTAAATATGACCACGTGATCCATGTAACCAATCCCTGTAGATGCGGGCCAGCAAAAATACTATGATTGTTCATAGAGGGAAGCTTCCCGTAACAGTGCAACCCATATTATATGAGTAGGAAGAGATCAAAAATGTCTTCCAGTGGCACTCTCAGTAACTGCTATGTGGACGCTATCATGGGGCAGGAGCCGGAGGATGTGTACGGTGCGCGCTTTATCCAGGCTCCACACACGATGACCCCGAGGCCGTCAGGTGCTGGGGACAACGCAGACTTCTCCTCGTGTAATTTTGCGCCGAAGTCAGCCGTTTTCTCCTCGTCCTGGTCCTCGGTTCACCCTCAGGGGATCTACCACCCGTACGTGCACCATCACCACCACCACCAGTCCCATCTGCCCGCCTCGGACGGCAGATATGTTGGCGTGCGCTCCTGGATGGACCCCATCTCCAACCACGTTTCCTTCGCCGGATTCCACCCCGGCAGTCGGCCGTACGGGACAAAGCCGGAGGTCCTGCCGGCGAAACAGGCAACGGAGTGCGACGCGTTGGAAGCAGAAGCTCGGCCGATCAGCGGCGAATTCGCTTGTGGAGTATCAAAGTGTCCCGAAAAGGCGAGCAAGGAGCACAGTGGAAGCGAGCTTTCGAGCCACAGTGAGCCCAAAGAGGAGAAACAACAACTTGACCCAAGTAAGTAAACGAAATAGCCGGTGCTGATTTACAACCCGGAGAACTGTATGAGCTGGGTGTGTAAAACTGGAGCTTTTACTAACCTATAAAAGTGTCTCGTACTATACCGTGGCTCTGAAAGGGGAAAAACCCGCCCTACAAGGATTACTGCAGGGATCCTAATGTTTTTCTTACACAGGACACCCAGAATAGATACACATTTGATCTATTTCGATTTTGTGGAGACTTTATCACTGATATCAGTCTGATTTGTTTTCCTCTGTTTGGTGGAAATCTGTCAATACAGGAAATAATAGAAAATAAACTCAGGTCCCCAAACCCCATTTGGGAATTACTGACTGAGCTCACTGATGTTTATAACAAAAAATAAAAATACAATAAAACTCATCACGTGTGCTAACATCTTCCCCCTGATTTACAGACAACCCTGCAGCAAACTGGATTCATGCACGTTCAACAAGAAAGAAGCGATGTCCCTACACTAAATATCAGACTTTAGAGCTGGAGAAGGAGTTTCTCTACAACATGTATCTGACAAGAGACCGGCGCTATGAAGTGGCCCGCATACTCAGTTTAACGGAGAGACAAGTGAAGATCTGGTTCCAGAACCGGAGGATGAAAATGAAGAAGATGAACAGAGAGAGGAGCAGCAAGGATCAGCTATAAGCTCGCTGCTGGTGCCATTTTACGCATTCTGACGTTTGCACCAAGGAAGCCATGTGAACAATTCAATTGTTTTGGTAGGGGCGTCCGTAGCCATTTTATTTTATTTTTATTTTTAGATATTCTATAACATTAAGTGTCATTGCCATTTGGGCAAATATTGCCTCACGTATGGAGGAATTTGCCTTGATGAGACCCAGACAGGATCTGTCAGAAAATGTCCTGAAGTTTCCTCTCTTTTTTGTTTTTTTTTTTTTGTTTACAATTTTACGCAAACCGGGATGTTTACGCAGCAGAAACGTGCCTATTGCTTTTATAGTTATTAAGGATTTGGAGTTGTGTATATAAAACATTTTCACAGCAACTACTTTGACTGCTGTCTGTGTCAGTACTCACACACTCACACACAGGGAAGATTCTTATCACTAACACATTCGCTCACTAACTTCTAAAAGCCTCTAACAGTCAGGTGTTTTGGAAAATTACGTGTGTTCAACGTTGTGCAAACCAAAGTGATATGGTGGTGTAATTTTAAGCTTCGCTAAATTCATAAAATAGGAGATTTCCTTTGATGTTTCTGTAATTTTAGTGGATTGTTTCATTCAAGTAGTGATTTTTTTAAACCCTAAAATGTCAGCTGAGGCCATTTTTCCTCAAAGGCTTCACCAGATTTTGGAGTCGTGTAATACAAAAATATTTAACCCAGTTGAATTTCTTACTAGCACTGTAAGTGAAATCTCGCTTCTCTGTTTTTTTTTTTTTTTTTTAAGAACAGTGGAATTTAAAACGTAGAATTACAAGTAATAAAGTGTTTACGATTGGGAGAGGTGTTGCGGCGGATTTCCAATTTATTGTCCAACTTGTACTAACAATTGCTTTAAAGCAGGAAGAAGCGCGGTCCAATAAAGCTATAGAAATGGCTAGACGTCTGGCCTAAATGAGTTTATGGGGCCTGGCCAGTAATTACGCTTCCCCTTTGAAAATGCCTTTTCTTTGGGCGTTTGCGTCTGTTGCTGACAAACACAACGTAGACACTTTTCCACAGGGTGTCTGGTCGATGAATTGTTTTAGAGGAAATCACCCCCCCCCCCCCACCTTAATGGTCACGTTTATTCATCAACTGCACTTCCCACCGATGGGAAAAAGAAAACTTAACTTTGACTGGTGTGCTGGGGATTCTTACCTCCTGATGGATTTATTTTAAACATTCTAGTTTTTACACCTCACAGGCTGAATATTAGCGTTCTAATGAGGCACGTCGTGCGTAATTTATATGTATTTGATTCTGTTCTCTCACTAGTTAATTTAAACTGAGGCTAAACTCTGAGAAATGTAATTCTAAATACAATCTGTTTACCTTCCTTGGGTAAAGTCCTGGCAGCGCTAGAGGGCGATGTTGTTCTGTAAGTCTCAGTTCCGAGCAGCTTGGACATGCAGCCAACACATGGACCAAACCATTCTCCACATTGATTTATATGATAAACGCGTTGTGTCGTGGTAAACGTGTCTGCTAAAGAATCCTTTATTAAACGGTTGCGGAGTTGAAAGTCCCCAGTTTATGTCTTTTAATCGCCTGTTGCTGTTTTTGAACTCCTGTGACAGATTCCAGGGCCCCATAATCTCAGCAATATGTCACACATTTGCGCAGAGGAGCAGCCACTTCGAATCATCACAGGGAAAGTGTTTGTGAAGTCAGAAGCAGGCTCAGTCAATCATAAATTTACAGTATAGGAAAAAAACTGCAGAAACAATTCTAGTTCATTTTCAGAGATGGAATTCATAAACTGAAAGGTAGCATCCTCATCTGGACTTCATCAAACCGATCTAGCATTCTGTATTCGCAGCACAGTAGTGTTTTGTTTCCTTAACGTAAACATGAATGACCGAGTAATATTTTAAATCTACAGCCTTGTTTGTTTCCTTTAAGCTCCATGGTGCTCAAATTTAAAATAATTATTGGTGTTTTCAGAAGAGAGGTGGTGCTCTAGGTGTATTTTTTTCCTTATTGTAAATATTACAACGTGCTAAGGAGCACAATGAACACCTCAAAACTGTTGTTAAATTTTTAAAGCAATTACCATGGAGTGTTTGGTGCAAAAAAGACCCCATTAAAGCTTCTGTGACCCCCAAACTGACTAACACACACACACACACACACACACACACACACACACACACACACACACACACACACACACACACACACACACACACACACACTAATATTCACGATCAGAAATGCCGAACCATCAGCATCTAATTTACATTTATTGTTCCAACTTGTAGTTGAAAATATGTTGCACAGGATTTTAACTGGACGCCGGTTTTGCTCTGCGCTTTTCTTCCTGTCGCTGTTGTGCTTCAGAGGAGGGACATTAGCAGCTTTATGTCCTGAGGAGATCAAGTGAACATAACTTTAGTCAGCACTATTAAAAGTGATGATTGTCGTGAGGTTCCCAGTTGTTTAAAGTGTCAAAACACTGGCAGCCAGCGGCGGCGCGCAGCGAGCACAAGATAGATCCAAATTAGAGATCGTGTTGAACTCTTTATTTGTGTCCTGATCTGAAGTCTTAATGTTACGTGTGTGTGATGCGTTCACGGCCCATAATCAAGTGAACTAATAAGGCTGAAAACGTGATGTCAAGATAATGTTCAGCTACTTTTTTTGAATAATATCCACATGATTGTACACCGTTACGCACACACAAGGAAGAAAGATAAAACCGTGTTCCAAGATAAAATAAAACAAGATTATATGGAACAAATGTGAGTTTTTTTCGCAAAGTAGATCTACACAAGTACAGCACAACTAAAGGCGGTTGAAATACAGTTAACAGGGTTGTTGTTATTATGGTTGAAGAGCAAAGAGGCGCTTTTATGACATTATTCACGCACAGACATGTCTCCGTATTATGAGGTGCCATCAGGAATTTCTCTCCATTTCCCAATTTCCATGCAGTCATCCTCGCTGCTGCCGTTCCAGTCATGCGCTTCTTTTACTTGCAAACCCAAAGCAGGGTCAACTATTTTCAGTCTCTCGTCATTAGCTGCAGTCACGTAGATGCGCTGTGACTCCATTTCCACACGTTCTGTGTTTTGTTTTGTTGTCCAGACTGCACACAGGCCAAGATGTTGGCTGTGAAAAGTGTCACAAATTGGAAACACACTCTAGCTAATGATGCTCGGCCCTTTCCAAAACAGCGTTTAAAAAAAAAAGAAAATAAACGTTTAAATCCCACAATGATACGTAATTACAGATATTAATATGCACAGGCTATATTTAGTTTCTTAAAATATTGCTCCATTTTTTTCCAGCAGCATTTCATTGCTTGGCATGTTTTTTTTCAGAATTTATGTTTTTCTGCTTGCAAAGACAATAAACATGTATCAGTGCGTGCAGGATTTTATATATAGATATAGAGATATCATCACCTTTAAATAATTGCTGCATGCTGTAAATCAATCAACACATTTCTTGGCCTTGTAAGTAAACATTAAAAGATCCACTTTGTCAGATTTAAGATCTAACTGATTATTTTGTTAATCCAACCCACAGACATGTTAGTGCATTTACGCATGCGTCTATTTTAGGCTGCTTTTCATTTGAATTCATCGCTTGTTGAGCCAGTCGAGGCCTGTGACGCAGTTTGCAGCAGGATTTCTACACTGCAGACTGTACTGTGGCACATTACAGTGGGTTTCTATGAGGGGGTTGCGGAGGAATACGGGGTGACAATGCGGAGGAATACAGAATGGCACTGCGTCAAACGTGAATGAAACAATATAGATCGAGTTGGTTGGCGTAGGTGAGCAGCCTCCTGTAGATTAGATGTGATTTAGGCAGAATTTTTTTGAGCAGTATCAGGATTATAGACACAAATGTGACGTCTGGCTTATTGATCAGTCTGCTTAAAGAAAAAAATGACTAATAATTCCTTTATCTAAATCCATATATTTGGGGAAAATGAACAAACAAGCAGTTCTTGAATTATCAGTTCTTCGTGCGTAATGGGGTAAAACACACTAAATTGTATTTTTTAACTGTTTTTATAGCTCTCTGTGTATATTTGTGTTTACTGACGAAGTCTGAAGAAGCACAAAGCAGCACTGTGATGAAAATAAACTGCATATGAAGTTATCTCTCGTTACGCATATCAGATTTCTTGGATAGTATAAAATTCGCTTCAGTAGTTTAATAAAGATTTTTTCCCCCCCAATTCAGCAATGAAGTGTAAACAAGCCTTAGGATATCAGCTTTTAACTGCACATGAGAAGTTAATTTTACAGGGTGATGGCGTGATTTTTATTTGAATGTTTTTTGGAGGCTCTTTTCGCCTTGTATACTCCAACTGGAGCGAACAGAGAGAAAGAGAAGCCCACCGCATTTGGGAATTACAGTGCAAACACAGAGACCTGCCCCTCTGAGCAGAGCTATCCTGGTGTTTGTTGCAGCTTTATTAGTCTTGTAGGTGTCTGACAGTGTTGCAGCTGTAGTCTGCCACCGCTATTCTGTCTGGAGTTAAATGGCACCCATGCACCAAAACGCACACCCCCACCCAGGATCTGCACGTAGAAAAAAGTAGAAGTCAGGAATTAAAAACTAAAGAAGTTTGCAACGTGTAGTTTCTTTTATTGGGAGGGTTTGTTTAATTTAGGTGCAGTTTGATGCCTGTATTTTTAATAAAAGGCCAGATTTTACGAGTAAATCTCCTAAGCAGGTGCTGTTAGTGTGACACTGGAGGTAACATCATCGTTCCTGTGCAACATGGTGACTCTGTCAGTGACCTCAAATAAAGGCTGTAACAGTATGGATGTAAAAGGAGAAGACAAACTATATCTTTGCACCGCAGAAAGCGATGCTAATCCATTTTTTTCTCCCCTCCTGCACAGACCGCAATGGGATATTGAGTTACAGTAATGTCATAGTTGTGTAATGCAACAAATCCTGAGCTCTTGCGTTCCCCTCACTCACACACAGCTATAAGACAGGAAACCAGAGCCATAGCCTGACTATAAATCGCATAGTGCTGACTCTGGCGTGCCACCAGATGAACGAGAAGGAAATAAAAGAAATTCTCCCCCCCTTTTTTCCTCTTTTTTTGCTGCACAAATGGTCACATATGCAACGCTGCAGTTGCATTATTTACACTTTAAATCCGGAGGCGTCGATGGCGTGAAAATTGATCATAGCATAATTCACTTCTCCCTAATTTTGTTCTTTAATTCTCTTTATTTATGGGCAGCAGCTGGCCTGGAAAGGACACACAGGCCTTTACGCATTTCAAACGTATCCACAATAATAGCAGCATTAGTGTCCCGGCGTTAGTTTATAGTTTAGATCAGGCTACTGTGTTTCTTTATTTAAACACTAATGCACGTTAGAATTAAGCCTAATAATCTTGCTGGACACAACAGCTGCTGCTTAGGCCGCATGAAAAAAAAGGAAAATACAGAATTCCGTCGACTTAAGCAACAGTCATTCTATTTCATGTGGGGGTTTTTTTGTTGTTGTTCTTATTTTTAGTTTTTGGAAATAAATATGTTGGTTCAGAAAACTTTGCATCATTTAAAAACATTTTTTTCTATATTTTTTTTTCTATTTTCTACGTTATTCTCTACTGTTTGCATTATGGATTAGCTATTTTTTAATCTATTTTGTTAAGATGCGTTTTTCCACTTTAGGATGTAACATTTGATTCTTGAGAAAGAAAATAAGGAGAAACAAAAAACAGCGAGGGGAAGAACGCCTCTTGTTTTGAGCACCGGTGGGGGCTTCTTCTATTATGCGCAAAGATGGGAAGAATTGCTGCAGTCGAGATTCCTTTTTGTGAGAGGACAATTTACAACTTGGTAATAGACCTTTTTTATGTGCCTCCATCGCCTGTCATTGGATGCCACTGGTCATGTGTGAGAGGCAAACGTCTTCATGGCCCTTTTCCTGATTTCCCAGGCGACTTTTCCCCACTGCATTCTGCGTCTATGGCGTTAAACCGATACGCCATGGTCGGCTTTCTTTTAAAAAAAAAAAAAAAAATCTCCCAGCCGTTCGTTTCATAAACGTGCGATCAGCACATATTTTCGGCACTGCGCGGTTCACTCATCTGGATGACAAGAGGAGCGTTTCAACTTTATCCACATCTGACCTGCACAGAGAGACACCGGCTCCTCTTAGCTCTGATTTAGATTTAGATTAAAAAATGCGCCTCATAGGTAAACCTCAAAGAATAAACATGGATTATCTCCCGGCTGTAGGTAAGAGTCCTGCGTAAAAATGGAGTTCATTTGCGCCACTGTGTGTGTGTCTGTGTGTGCATATGAAGTCTGACAGCTTCCTCTTTCATTAGTCATGTAAACTAGCAGCAGGCTAATGGCACTCAGGTAATTTGGAGACTTCACATGTTGCTAGGTGTCTGGAAGTAAATAGATTTTTGTCCTTTACGCACAGAGAAGCTTGGTAAAGGTGTTAACGATGATTAAAAATAATACGCTTTGTTTTACGGAAATTATGTTGCAAGAACCAAAGAAAGTTTAACAAATCACCCCCTGGATTAACAAATAGTTTATTTATGTTTATGGTTGTTGATGCTCATGCGTTTTTTAAAGCTAATTCTGCACAAATGTGTCTTGTTTTTCATGCTGTTGATGGTGTTTCTGATTGTGAATGCAAAGATATATTTTTTAATGCATAGAAAAATAGCATCACTGATCATTCATTTCATTTTGAAGCTGCATTTTGCTTTATTTTCCTCACTTAAATGAGAACCAGTGAATCCAAGGTTATATCTTTTTCCATTTCTCTACCTACCAGTAAACCTGATCTGATGAAGCATCTGTATTTCCCAGCATGGTATTAACTTCTTTAAAATGCTGCATTCTAGTCAACGCAGACTAAATGTGATCTTCTATATTCCATATATGCTAAAAGAGCCTTGCAGAAGTAGTTCAGTTTTCATAGCTGTTTTCAGCTGCCTGGAGATGGGGGCCAACTGAACAAAGACAGTATTTCACTGTTGCCTGACAGGCAGCTGCGAAAGTATTTACAGCCTTACTGCAATGCGGCAAAATGGACCCTGGAAGACAGGCACAAGTAGAAGCCTGAGAAAATTAGACAGGATTCACCCTCTGTTCAGTTTGACAGTCCACATGGATTACATGATTGAAGTGTATGTTTTTATGTCGAACAATATCTAACTTCAGGCCCTGCACGCATTTTAACTGATACTTTCCATGAATGGATGTAGTTTCCTCTTTTCAGAGGTCCTCCCAGATGTAACTTCTTGTCATTTATTTAGACTCTTGAGCATTAATATGTGACATAGTCAGATATTTCTGAACAAATGATTTCTTTATATCGACAGCGAGTATTATTTACGCTTTGCCCCAGTTAGATACAAAAAGGCTAATTCATTCTGGCAATTTCCCTCAGCAGTTTTCATCACCATCATCACTTGTATCCTTTCAGTGAAGATTTACGACATTTTCACTGCAAAAATATGCCATTTTGTCGTCGATTTCATTTGCCCATACATTTAAAGTCTATAATTTCAGAAAGATAATCATGCAAAATCACGTTCAGTTTCATTTGTTTCAAGAACCAGGTCTTGAATTAGCGCCCATTAGAAAACTTGTTTAAGGGGACTTGTATTTAATTAAACAAACAGCTTCAATTTGCATTTGAAAATGTGCACTTCCTTCCCATTTCTTGCACATATCCATCATTAGACACAGGATTAATTGAACCACTTGTGTTTGGGTGGGTGGACCTTTATTTTTTACAGTGGGAAAGGGCCGTTAACGTGCCAGCAGAAGGCGCTGTTGCCCAACACTCAGCCCCTCTGCAGCCTCTCAGCAGCCCTTTTCTTGCAGGTTCTTGAGCTCTGAGTGGCTGAGATGGAACCATGTGATCCAATTCATTTTTTGAAAGTGCTTTTGGAGAATTGTGTGCCAGAAAATTCACTCTTCTAGACTGATAGAGTGTAGGATGAAACAGAATCTGTCGTCTGGTGTCTTTACCTGTTGCTGTGTGGGATGTTTTGGTGCTCTACAATTCATATGTGCATCATTTGGTAATTTATTGTTATTAATTAATCTTATAGGGGCAGCACAATGCACGTTTTGCAATGTGGAATAAGCTGTAGTGACTGTTTCAGCTATAAATGTGTGCATCACATCATCCTTGTAAACACTGATGATGATCATGTCTTTAGGAGAGTCTGAGACAGAACTGAAGTTAAATAACTTTATTTACAGTCATAAAGCTGCAGGTAAGGCATCATATTCAAAGAAAAAAGGGCAAACTCAAGTGTGCAGGCCAGTATAAGATAGTTACTCTCAACTCATGTACAGGGAAATAACTTTTTATGAGGACATGCATGTAAAAAGTGACAAGCCTCTGATTTGATGGCCTTCCATTTATCATACCTGCCCCGCTGTGGCAGCCACCCAAACCTCAACATTATCAGCTGTGTGCAGTTTGCTCAGAAAAGGAGAGAGGAGGGGCAGAATAAGAGAAGAAAAAAACCCAAGCAGTGCACTGTGGGACTGGCCTGGAGGAGAGAATGACATCAGTCTTATTGTGGCAGGTTCACTGGGGAGAGAAATGTATTTGAGCACAAACCAGTGATGCATGTTCAGTGTTTTGTTAACACTTTAGAGGTCAGTAAAGGGATACCTTCACATCTAATGAGCAGTAAAAGAGACTTGGATTAAATCTGATTATTTAACCTGACAATAGAGCATGTGGCTGCATTAGGGTTATTAATATTAATGAATTGATATCATAAAAACAGACTTTTCTGTTTGTTCAAGGAAGCTTAAAAGCCTAAAATGTGCACATTTCCAGCTCACCTCTGTTTCCGTCTCTGCCCTGACACTTTTAACCTCCTCTCAGCTTCCTCATTTCCACCACTTTTTTTTCTTCCTTTCCTCGGTGCACATCAGTGTAATCGGCATTATTGAGTAAGTGCAACTTTGAGGATTATTTATGGGCTTGCGCGCTGTTGTGAATGGCTGCGAGGAAACACGTGATGCCATTAAAGTTTGTTTTATGGCCTGGGACTTGACAAGCCAAAATATAATTCTCATTGTGTATTAGTAAGAGCGTCCAGATGGGCTGGAATAGAGCTTCAATTGACAGGGTAGCCTTACCGGACTGACTTTTCCCCCTCTTCTTCTGCGTGGATGCGTTTTGTCGCACGGTGCGCCATGTGTTGCGGTCTCTGCGGTAAGCTGCGTTTTATCATTCTGCTCTTGCTATGGGCGTGTGATGTCACATGCGTAATGCTCGGGCTGAACCGTTTCCTGCCTCCAAACGCAGCAACAGTGCGTACTGGCGCAGGACACACACAGAAAGCTCAACGATGCTGCTCTGATTGGTGTTTAATCTCATTTCTGCGCTTGTTTTGGGGACTCAGTTTGTGCCTTAGTCTGATGAAATTTCATTTATTTTCTCATTTGCTTGGAGGCGAATGAATCAACCTGTTGTGAGGAGACTTTTTAAAGGTGGATGTGGTGAAATATCTCGAGGCCTTAATTAGAATAATGCAATTTTTGAATCTGTTTCATCTGGCACTCGTAATTAAATTCATTTACAATTAATTTGTCCGTAGTGTGAGCTTCGGTTTTATCCACATATAAATTTAAGCACCACTAAAACCAGCTCTGAGGTTACAGCAATGAAATAACTCTTCTCTCTTTCACATGTTGTGGCTTTAAAAAAATAAATCTTTATTCTCTACAGGCCTGGTGCGTTTCCACTGCAGGCCTTGAAATGTTAATTCGTCAGCTTTTGTTAGAAATCCGGTTTAAAATGTTTAAAGCAATATTTAGAGCCATTTTAAGATTCATTTTTATTCTCAGCACCAGACTAAAATCCCGCTCTCTTACTTTGACTGAAAATTAGAGTAAAGGGGCCTCGTACCTTCTGTTGCCCTCAAATATTCGCTGTTAGATTTTAAAAAATCTAGTAAATATGTGGGAAAAAGAGCCGAGCTGCACTAGTTGGCCTTTCGTTTAACACAAGCTGCCAGGAAACGCTGACTTTATCATTCCTTTGTTGTGTATCTCGGCTTTGACCCGTCTGAAGGAGTAGCAGGGTATAAGGTGAAAGACAGGTCAGGCTGTCTAAGAGCCCAAATATTGAAATGTGAAGTGCAAGGACGATTTTTTACAACTGCAGCCATAACGAATATTTAGTGTTTTTGGTGGAAAATTGCAGATTAGAGTTAATGTGGATTAGTTTAAAAAAATTAGCACAAGGAGTTCAACTATTTTTTGATTTTGCTGTTTTCTGTTTTATTTTTTAAGGGCACCTTTTTTTCAACAAAAAAACCCAAACTTTCAACCACAGATTTATTTCAGGCTGAAATATTAACCAGTGGTCCAAACATTATCAAACAGTTGAGCACATCATCATAAGTTAGTGAAGTGTTTCTTTATTTTTTCTGTGCGTCTGGATTTTTCTGTCTTTTCCAGAACTGTGGTTGAACCAAACGCGCTCCAAGGAATAGATTCCAGACAGAGATTATAGTTTGAATAATTTAATCTGACACTAGCTCACCCAACGAATTTCTGATTTCTGCTCTTACAAACTCTCCCAAATAAAACAAAAAAAGACACTTGATTAAAAATAATTCTCATTTTGTTTTAGTATCCTTTAAGGGAAAATATTTTTAAGTAATTTGGTCTTTTTTTTTTGTTCAAACAACAATCCATCCCAGTTTGTAAAGGCTCAGGGCTCGCGGTGGTCTCCATGGTGGATATGGTTAATGGCTGACGAGGACTTGGTCAACTTTTGCACCCTTTGTGCTGTCAGCAGGAGCGAAAAATAATTAAACTTTTTGATAAGTTTGTAAATGATTTGGTTTGACCTCGGTGGCCTTTAGCCTCATCTTTAGCTCAGCGGTGATAAACAGTCTTCTACCAGCCTGCTCGGTATTTGTTGGTGATTTTAGACTGTCGTTTCGTTGTTTGACTGCTTGCAAAAGGGAAAAGCTGCTTATATTGTTGAAATATTTTTTTGTCCTGTGAACTTGAGCTGTGTTGGAGGGAAGAGCTGCACAGAAACACGCCTTGACCTGAGTTATGTGCTTTTTACTTGTCATGTGCTGCTTAAACTGACAGGAGTGCAGAGGTAACCTGTAGGCCTGCAGCTCTCGTCTGCTTTATCTTTCTTTTTTTTGGATTGGAAGGTCGTTGGAGCAACTATGTGAGCAAGTTGGTTTAAATCCGCAACATAGAAATCGCTTTCCCGTTGTAGAAAATGAAAAACGAGTAAAATAGTGGAGTGGTGGCTGCAGGGAATGATGAAAGTGAATTAAATTGAGATATTCAGATATTATTACAGCCCATAATTAAAGGCCTTTGGTGTGTGTTTTGCCCCCATCTGTTTCTAATGCACGCCTCCTATTTCCTTGTGCATCTCAGCTTCTTTGATGCTGTTGTTCATCCTGACTCTAAAGCCGCTTTGTAAATTCCTGGTTTTGGCTCCAGTGCTGTAAACACACAGTGTTGCGGTTGTGAGGCTCCAAGTGTCGCTTCCCGTCGTCTATATATACCCTGTAGAACCGAATTTGTGTGATCAAATCACAGTCACAGATTCGATTCTAGGGGAGTATATGGTCGATGAAAAAACTTCGATTTTATTGACTTGTTGCCGTCTTTTATGGGGCATTTGGCGCCTAATACGTTGCTGCTGAAGGACAGTGTTGTGTTATGAATGAGAGTAAATCTGACAACAGCACATTCCTCATATCAGAAGGGGGGCTTTGCTGAAACTCTAGAGGCTGAAGGGAAATCTGACGCACGATGTTTCACCTGAAAATACACCTAATGCCATTAGATAGCTGTGTTTAGTGAATAAAAACACCAGAATAGATTGGCTAAAAGAAATCCCATGCTCAGTCCAGCTGTAGCGTTTTCCTCCTGTGGGTCGTTTGTGTCTCTACATTATTGATTCCCAGAAGCTGCTGCTGCTTCTGCTGCTGCCCAATAGGCTCCCGAGACAGTTTTTTTTTTTCTTCAAAGAGATGGGAGCAGATGAAGTGATGAGATTCGTGTAACTTTTGGATGACCCCTTCTTGACAAAGACAGTGTCCATCAATTGTCTCCAGTCATTCTTCGCTGCTTTTATGCCGAGGGGCTTTTTGTATCTTTTGTTGGTTTCTCTGTTCAACACTATTGCTTCAAGTTAGACCACAGAAACTGATGTTTTTATTTCAGCTTGGTTGAAACATCTTTGTGCACCTTTATTTCTTATAAATTTATTTTAAAAAAAAATAATTGTAAAGTTAATTATTGAAATGAGGAGCTATTTTTCTCTTGTTTTTCAGCATCTCTTTTTAATTTCTAAATACAGATGTACATGCTTAAGGGAGATCTGTGTTTTTTTTCCACCGGGGTCTAATTTTGGACCTTGAGTTGGGTAAAAATGTATTTAGTTGTATGTTTACCCGTGTTTGGACCAGCATCACCTCCATTGGCCGATCTGGTCACATGGTTCGCTAACTTTATTCAGTTGACACCAAGTAGGAGGGCTTTATGGAGGGAGGAAAAAAAGACAACTCGAGAAAAATTAGTATTTTCTACCTTCAGAAATTAATGGCCATGAGTTCGTATATGGTGAACTCTAAGTATGTGGATCCCAAATTTCCTCCCTGCGAGGAATATTCACAAAATAACTATATACCCGAGCAGGGCTCGGACTACTACAGTCCATCGCAGGACACAGACTTTCAGCATCCAGGGATCTACCCACGGTCAAACTACACGGAGCAGCCCTTCAGCTGCAACACTGCGCAGGACTCCACAGTGCAGCCACGGGGTCATGTGCACGAAAGATCCAGCAGCCACCCGAGCCATTTTAGCGCACAGACTGAGCAGGGGGCCCCGGTCCAAGTTGCCGGACCCCGGACTTGTGGACAGCAGCAAAACACAAAGAGCCAAAATGGGATACAAGCCAAGCAGCCTGCAGTAGTTTACCCCTGGATGAAGAAAGTTCACGTAACAACTGGTAAGATTTCCCCCTTTCTTCCTCCCTTACGGACCAACTGAGAGCTGTAGTTGAGAAATCCTTCAGTGTAATATTTATAGGAGTCTTTGAAAGGCCTCGCCAATTACACAAGTCATAAATTTTTATAGCTCAGGAAATAGGCCGCTAGGTAAGAGCCTGAAAGCTCCTGAAAACATACACTGACCGCTGCTAAAGCTCTTAAATCTGCAGCAAATCTGCTTAAATTCACTTCGAATCATTCATTATTTCCTGGTGTCGCTTCCGCGTGTGAATTGACTTAAACTTTGTGCGCTCCGGCTGCTTGGACTTCGCTTGTATTGTTGTTTCCCTGCATGCTGCAGTGGCCACATTTGGTGACTTCTTCTTCTTTCTTTTTTTCCCCCTCCTTTTGGTTGTTTTCTTTCTCCCAGTGAACCCGGATTACACAGGATCAGAGCCCAAACGGTCCAGAACAGCTTACACCCGGCAGCAGGTCCTGGAGCTGGAAAAGGAGTTTCATTTTAACAGGTATCTGACCAGGCGGCGGCGGATTGAGATTGCCCACACTCTTTGTCTCTCCGAAAGGCAGATCAAAATCTGGTTTCAGAACAGACGGATGAAATGGAAGAAAGATCACAAACTGCCCAACACCAAGGGCAGATCTGCACCAGCCTCCAGCCATCTGCAAAGCATTCAGAAGGACAACCAGACTGATATCACAGCGTTATAAGAGAGGAGGGAGTCCTGATATCTCCAGACATTCACTGTACATAAAAGAGACAAAGGTTGCATCTGACTTTTGCATGGACTGATGTCGTTTTTAGCCTCTTTTTTTATTTTTTAATTTAACAAAAATGACCCCAACAGTGTTGACACAAAACTGAGTCAGAAAAATCAATCAGTCTTTGTAAGTGAGGTTTGCAAGTTGAGCCTCTTTTGTGGTTTATTTCAGTAAAAACACAGAAAAGCATCGAAACAAACTTTTTTTCCATTTCCCCCTTATTTTTATTTTATTATTTGGACGTTTCCCCCCTTGAGGACATTTATTAAGCAAGCTCGGCCCGATTTCATGGATTTTAAAAAAAAAAAACTATATCCCCTCTCCTCACATGGATTCACGTGAAGATTCTCTAATTATAATCAAAAATAACAGCATGGAGGTCATTCGTTCAAATTACGCACACACGAGGCTCATTTTTTCTCTCCAAATGAAACTCCACATTTTTACGCACAAGATATATACTTGAAGGAAGCATTATTTGCATAGAGCACGCCAAACACTCCTCAGTCTACTTTCGTAAGTTGCAAATCGTCCCGCTGGATTTCTCTTTTTTGTGAGTTGTATGTTTTAACTTATTTTGTACAAAAAAAGCTTTGAATTTTTCTTCGCCTAAATATTATTCCCAAACGTAAGACATTCCTGTGTGCAAACTATTCAGAGTGCCCTTATAAATCTCTCCTGACATCTTTGTAAACAGTGTACATTTTCAGAGGCTCTCTCATGCTATTTGAAACTCAACATATGAAAGATCATTTGTTTCCTGCATGGCATCAAAAAAATGATATTTGGATGTTTCTCATCGGAAATACTCAAAATCCTGAATATTTAGGAGTATAATTGTTTATTTTTCTTGATACGATTTTTCATTATTTATTTGTTTAAAAACAAACGTGTACATTTTTTCTTATAGCACACAATTTAATTAAAAATATTCGTTAAAAAGCTTTTATTATTCTGAAATACGTTGGAACTCTTGTGCATTATTAGCATGGCTTTATGCAAAGTTTTTAGTCTTAGTTGATATGGGAATCTTCTTCATTTTTTTTTTCATTTACAACAAACCCAGCCGAAGGGGGGGCTTTCATCAGGTCACATTTCAAGACAGATATTTCTTGTTTTATACCGTCATTGTCCTCGGACAAGAAAAGCCCAGAAGCTCTCCCCCAGTATGAGGAGGTCTCCTCTCTTGAAAAGTCTTCGTGATGAGAGACTTGAAAAGGTATTTCAAACCGAAGGTCGACAAAAGCAGCAGCAGTGGCAGGTTCATCCAGGGGACACATTTCAGCCGCAAGGACTGACCCCAACACCCCCTGACCCGCCGGACAATTTTCTCTCCCAGGCGCTCTTCGCTTTGCTTCTTGGAGAGCTGTTCCTTCTTTAAAAAAAAAAAAAAAAAAAAAATCATACACACACACACACACACACACACACAATGAGGCTAAAGCTCATTCAAACTGAGAACCAGCGAATTTCACAGTTTTAACAGTATTATATTAAAATCAGCCCCCGATAAAGGTTCTGATTTGTGCATTTGTCTCCTCATGTCAATATACAATCTTTTTGTTGTTATTTTTGTACATGCTTTTTACCTTGTACTGTGCATTGAGATGTGAGAAGTATATTGGAAAAAAATAAAGATTTCTACTGATTATGCATTTAAATATTTGCAAAAAAAAGGCTTCGTCGTGGGGTGTTCATTTTCTCCACTCAAGAGATTTTATTTTTTTTTATTTCGAGGAAATTTCTTTGTGTGACTCACTGAGGCGTTGATTGTTTTCTTTAATTCAACTTTACGTAGATGAGTTTTTTGGGGGAGTGTAATTTGGTTTGCGCCATTCACAAAAGGATCACATTCGGAAGGGAAAAGTGTTTTGGTTTTTTTGTTGTTTTTTTTGCAAAGCATGTGGAGCCATATGGACCTAAAGCACCGTTTTACGAAACATCCACAAATGGAGCAAATGCTCTGCATGCGCAAAATCAGCTTGTTGTCCTGGAAAGTCTGTAATTTAAGGGCAAAAGCGAGTTCCTGGTGCAAGATAAGTGAAGCCAATCACTGAAGAAAAAAAAAGAAATGCATAGAGAGCGAGTTTGTGCCCTGCCGTGTCTTAGTTTTAACTCATTAGCTCTTAACAAAGGGAGCACACACTCTGCGTAAACGCAGCATCCCCACAGAAAATCTTCAGTATCTTAGTGGTGATTTCCAGAGGCGATTTAATAATGAAAACCAAACAGAATAGTCCTGACATTACTCTTTATTACAACATACAAACAAAAATTAAGTTTATTAGCCTCATAAGACTGAAACTGATCAGAAAACTTCCCCAAAACCACATTAAAGCACATTTGTTAGTGTTGCATTAACATTTTGTAAAGCAGGACAGCTTCTATACCTGCACATGATGCTCTAAGGTGGTCTAGAGGACACAGAGTTGCGGTTGATAGTAACCCCCTCCCTAACCACCACCTCCACCACCTCCTCCTTCATGCTTCATGAGCTTTATTGAGGATGACCCACTGCAACACTGACCTCCGACCCTCCACACTACAGAATCAACTCTGATACTAACAAAGTGACCATTTACAGTCATGCAGAAAGACAATCTGCACTCACACAGTATTCCAACCCCCCCAGTTACCACCGTCTTACTTCCACCTCCCCACCACCACCACCACCACTACTACTACCAACACCACGACAAGCAAGCACATGCGCAACTGTGGACATTTAGGTCTTTGTGCGCAAAATACAAGCCGTGTGTCATGTAGATTTAGAGAGAAGCAGAGATAAAGTGATGCCTCCAATCCAGCATGATGCCAAAAATGATGCTGAGGAGAAGATGAGGGGGAGAGGAGGTGGGGGGCAACTAACCTACCTATTATACATCACTAGTACTTTAAGTTAACTAGTGGATGCTGCGTGTTATTTTGAAGCCATTTATTATAAAATCAGTGCTTTCTGTGGCCCCCTCTCTTCAAACAGGAATTGAAATCAAATCATAACAGCTTCCTGAGCTATTATCAGGTCACAGCAGCCCTACTACAACGTGCAGCGTGTAGCCACACTGACCTACATGTCTGAACAGCAATAAATGGGAAGCCAAAGGCAGTGCCATTTTCAATGACACTGCACCCAGTGCAGGAATACAACGTCGTTGCTCTCCATCCGGCCATATTTGATTTCCAGCTGTTTTCGCAGAAGCCTCTCCGAGCCAGACAACCCCCCTAAGATGTATTAAAGTGCGCTGTCTGCATTCAGAGATATAATCCAGAGACTATACCACTCCGCTCTCCATTCTCGACCACGTGATTGTCTAAATAATTAATGCAGCACGTCCCCCTAGAAACACGGCGTCGTCATTAATCGCAAGGACTCTATCAGACTTGAAAACTGAAGAGATCCCCCAAGAAAATAATATCCGATACGCGGCGCAACTGTAGTCCCGCATTTTAGCGACACATCTGAACCGATGGATGCTTGGGTAGGTAAATATTTCAGCATTTTTCATGTTGCCCGAGCCGGTAAATGACGATATCAAATGTCGTGATATTTGATAAATTGCTCCCTTTGATGTGTGCTCTCTGAGCACTATTGTAGGCTGTGGCTGCTCGCTGTACGCATGTCTTCTTTTTTATTTAATATATCAGCAGCAGCAGCGGCACAAATTTTGGTGTTTGCCTTTTACGCATGCATCTGGGGAGGGATTGATAGGACTAATGGTAAAAACTAAATGGCACTGACATGTATTTATGGATGCTCGCTCTGAATAACTGCTCTTTCGGACACATACAGCTCAGTTTGGCTTCTCCACTGGGCCCATTCATTCCTTACTCACGGGCAGATTTTTGCCAATATGGCACAAAAATGTTTAAACACAGGAAGTATCTATTTTTTTTAAAAGACACAGCTTTAAAATGATGAATTGAGGAGACTTGTTTGCGGAGTAAAAATGAACCTATTTTGATTTATAGTTTAAGTTTTCAACAGAACTTAAATAACTGTTTTTTTATGTTTCCTTTACACGTGAGAACAAAGTGGATTTCTGTACTTTTTTTTTATTCTTGGGGGCATGATTTGATTTTGATTTCTTACAAGTCTTGGAAGTTTAGGGCAGCCTGACAGTTCTGCCTCCTTGTAAATCATTCTCAGTAATTCCTGAAAGGGTTGCGAGGCTGTTGGGGGGCCGGGCGAAAACTGTAAATCTTTCACTTTTATTACCCTCTGAACATATGCTGCGACGCTACCAGTCCTGCATCCCTTCTTCTTCTTCTTGATCCTCTTCTTCTCAGCAAAGAGAACCCATGCCGACGGTCTCTGCGGCTCCAAAATCCTCCTTCTTTAAATCCTTTTAGCCTTTTTAGTAAATTTGTTCATTTATTGCTAATTAAACCAAACTATTATTCAGTGAAGAGCTGCGATTTAAATACAGAAAAACGGTGCAGGAGGAGATGTGGCACTGTGGCTCTTTGTGTTTCAGCAGTGTGTGAGGAGAGACTCAGCCAACACAAGATGATAATGTGGTTTATTTGAATACAATTCATTCCCAGTTGCAAGGAAAAAACCTCACATGTCATGTATTTCATTAATCATTTTTCTTTCTTTTTTTTCTTTTTAAAAAGGCACCTAGTTGCAATCATTTGTCATTTAGGAGAGAGCCAGAAATAGTAATTCATAATAAAATACAAAAATGCTTGCATGCATGTGGGATGCTCATTTTATTGCAAAATCCCTGTTAGATTCTATAAATCAGTCACATTTCTAGTATAAGTGAGGTGAAAATCCCTGGATAAACTGTTAGAAATTCGTGCGTAAAATGCACACATCATTTTACGCACATAGATGCTGTAGCTGCAGAGCACTGCTGGAGGCTGAGAATGTGTAAATCTGTATTATTAGTAGTAGCCTCAAAGAAAAAAAAAAGAAAAATAGACCTGCATATCTGCTTGGGGTTTAAATACTGGAAGTGGAAGCGAGCTGCAACACTCGAGGAGATAAAACAGAAATAGGCAGAGGGACATTTTCACATTCACACAGTTCAGATGAGGAAATAAACGCCACCCTTTATCAAAATGGATTGGTGAGGTAAGGCTTGCTTGAAGAAGAGAACAATCACGTGAACAAATATGCTTGTATCTAACGGCAGCGCCTTTATTTGTCATCATAAAGCTTCCCCGAAACACCCCAAAAAATCCTAATGTTAGCTCCAAATCTGAACAGGCCTGTCCGTTTCTGAATTCCTGTATATTTCACTGGGTGATTGATTGCCAGTGATTTTTTTTTCTGGAATAAGGATACCTTGTTCGCTTTTTATTGGTAGTTGAATGCGAGTCCTTCCATTCTTTCGGGAATACTGTCTCCACCGGTATATGGAAATGTCTGAAAAACAGCAAGATCAGGTTTAGGACAGCATTGTCTACAGACAAAGGGTGAAGGATTTATTCTAGAGACTGCGTGGAAAGGAAGTGAGACTGAGAGGGGAGCTGGTTTATGATGAATTGATTCACAGGTAAGGAATTGCATGGCAGAAAGCAACCTTTAACCACGGGTTAATATAATGCAAGGAAATATATATGATTCATTCCATCCTAGGAGCTGATGCTTGTTAATGTCGCTCTCGCCCTGCTCGGATATGGAGCCCTCAGCTGCATCTTCAAAAGCAGATTCATATATTTTTCCTTTTTTTGCGTTCAAATATTATCGACACATTGAGCCTGAGCTGCGCTTTTCAGCTGATTTTATGAAAACCGGCTCGCAGGAGGAAGCAGGAGAGGAACTTTTTTCTTTTTGACTCTTGGATCGTAAATCACATTAATTTGTTGTCTTATCGTCACACTGGCGTTTGCCGTGATTTATGTGGTTTCAACTATATGGCTTTGTTAACCTGCAACGTTATATTATATTCATATTGGATGTTTTTAAAGGATTACCGGGGCTGAATAGTGCGCAGGAACAAAAGGCAAATACTCCTGTTTGGATTCCTTTATGACTAACTTGTTCTTGGTTAATGTGAATGTGAATATTTTGATATTTTCTGTTTCTTTGGTGATTGTCTGCACTGGAGCAAACATCAGGCCTGAGTAGCAGAGACAATAAATGCTTATAGCTGAGATGATTTTTCCCATTTTGCTCAAATAACTGTTGGATTAATGTTTAATTTCCGTGTATTACATTTTGCAGGCCTGCTACTGATTGTGCGTTTTAGTCCTCAGTTAAGAAACAAAGACTTTAAATATTTTTGCAGCAAATATTTGAATTTTATGTCCAATTTTTTGTATTTTAACACAAAAACAGAGACTTTGTGTGATTATTTTTGCTCCCCTTTTTTTTTTGGATGTGCCAAATTTATTTATTTTTTTCCACCACGCTTCTCCAAACTGTTTAACTTGAAATATCGATAGGATTTGAAGGGTCTAACCAGCAGAAGTGGGGTAATAACACTCCATATTGACTCCGAGCCATTGTGCGAACCAAACTTACCGTAACAGCGCGTAGGCGAAAAACACAGCCGTGTGAAAAGAGGAACCATGTCTGCGACTAGTAGCTCAGTGTGCTCAAGAGTTGTGGAGGCGCAGATTATCGAAGCAGCTTTCACAAATATTCCACACGAAGAAATCCCACATTTCCATCGCCATATTTTTGAACCATTTATCCTCCAAATTTCCAGCAGCCAGATAGGAATTATTTCCCTTTTAAATAGTTCAACTTAAAATGTTGGATTTCTGCTTTTCTTGCCGTCGGTGCAGCATCTTGTCCTGTTTCTGTCGCCGCAGGAAAAACTGCTTTGAATTTATTTGAGACTTGGATCCACTTGAAGCCAAACAGCTCGTTGTTCATTAAACTTTGGCTTAATGCTGAATGACCCAGAGGTCACCTAAAAAAGCTTATGGCTGCTAAATATTTGGCCTGGCTCTTTGTATAAAAAGTGCACATGTAGGACTTTTCACTCTCAAGCATTGTAGCAGTAACTTTAAAAAAAATCTGTCATAGGTGGAGCTTTCCAGGTTTTTAAAAAGACTTTTGAATTCATTGGCCAGTAAGAATTAGAATTTTGATAATTACTATTTTTAAAAAAAAATAATAGTAATATGATAAACAGCATTTTTGAAAAAAGTGTGGCACAGATTGGGCCTGTTAATGTTTATTTTCATCGCAATAATTCCCATACCTACATTTTTACTAAACTTTATTTGTCTTCTAGGTCGAGATGGAAGCAGCGATGAATGCGTGAGGGACATAAAACAGATCTGCGCACATTTCGGTGAGTAACACTTCTTTAATGAAGGGAGTGGACGACACAGTCAACTGCTAACAAGGTGAAAGGGTGATTTGTTATTAGGCTACACATTTACGCTCACGGTGTTTGGCGGGAGGCTTAAATCACGAAAACAGACATGAAGCATGGCCTTAACTGAGCCTGTAATTATTTACGCAGGCCAGAGTCCAATTTCAGCGAGTTCCTTTTTCGTTTGTAGCCCGAATAAATAAGGATGAATGAGAGAACATGATGCAATATACATGTTAAACATCTCAGACGTTAGTAAAAGAAAAAAAACATGCAAATTATACAATGTAAAATCTGGAAGAATTTCACCATTTCACTCCACGATTTCCACATTACAAGATGCGTCACCGCCAAAATGCTTCATTTAAAACCAGTGGATTAGCTCCGTTTTTGTCCTCCCCTCTGCGTCTAAGCTGCAGACTCGCACTCAGCCGGAATGGAGGCATCATTTATAAGCCGAGCCTCTGCATGGGAGAAGTCGCCGAGTATGAAATTCTTTCCCTTGCCTTCCACCTACGCTTAGTTTTACACTTCTGAGAGCTGCGACTCTTGAGGAGTGTTTTGCCTTTCATTCCTCTCTGAGGCCGTTTACAACCATAACATTTGCGGTCATAAATTTTGCCGCGGTCCACACTGACAGGTGCAATTGTTATGCACGGCGAGGACTGCACCTCCTGAAGCCACCAACATACAGTACAGGGCCCTTTGATATTTGTATTAGTTAAAATGCTGCCATGCGTTTCTGTCATATGCGTAAAAAAAGACAAAACACATGTAGCTGCAATTAAATATATTCATAGGGAGATTTTGTCACTTTTTACATTTATTTGGTGTTGAAAATTAGAGGTAAAATTTTGCAAGAATGGATCAGCAGAAGAAGAAAAACGCCCAATTGGAAAAACAAAAAAGTTAAGATGTGATTGAAGGCTGATGAAATATCATATTTTACTGCCACCCACCCACCCAAACTCTCTCCCTCTCCCCTCCTCTCCCTCACACACACTCTCACGCTCACACTCACGCACAGCCACCACCTACACGTTTTGATATCAACGTTAATAACAATCGTTGGAGGAGTTTAGTATTTAGCATCTTGGGTGCGTAAAGACGCGATCCAAAATGCGTGCGCGCTGGAACAATGAACGCATGACGGGCTTTGTCAGGCCTTGTGATTAGTCAAAGGGCTATTGTGTGTATGTGCGTGTCAAATGCTGATTCAGCTTATTTGTGAGGGACTCCTAAAGTCTCCCAGAGGGTGCAAGTTAAACTTTAACTGTTTTGTGCCAGAAGTGAGTCGAGCGCCTAGAATCTGGGCCTTGGAGATGAAGCATTGTTTCAGACAGTGTGTGGAGACAGTTGGTTATTTCTAATCTAATGGCTGCTGTAACCCAGATCAACCTGGGCCAAGCAGTGTGGTGATTCTCGTGGTTTGTTGTTGATTTTCCGACCCTGAATCTCACATATTCATTAAGGCCCAGTTATAATGAGTGTATTTGTCTTTATAGGTCACAGACTGGAGCAACGGTGGGAAACACCAATCACGTGAATAAACAACACCCATGCCATTGGATAGAGTTGCACTGGCTTATTGGCTTTAAACCCACAAAATGCAGAAAGCAACATACTACGATAACTCTGGGCTTTTTGGAGGCTACACTTACCCCAAACCAGACTCTTACAACTACGGCCCTGCGCACCAGTCCTACCCTACTTCTAACATCGAGAGTGACTTCCAGGGCTCAGTGTGTCCCATCCAGACCTCCACAGTCCGGCCACCGGCCCTCAAAGACAATGACCTGAACGGGGACTGCATGCGACAAAGCGGCAGCAGTCAGAGCAACAGCAGCAGCCAGGCGACTAGTATTTCGGAGCAGCAGGCGCCTCCACTGTCCGCATCCTCCCCGAGCTCCAACAGCTCTGCGTCCCAGAAGAAGAAATCTCCATCCAGCGGCGGCTCTAGCGCTGCCACGCCAGCCCTCACCAAGCAGATCTTCCCCTGGATGAAGGAGACCAGGCAGAACTCCAAGCAGAAGAGCAACAACTGTGCCACTGCAGGTAGAGATCGCGGAGGTGAAGGTGTGTGTGCATGTGTGTGTTTTTTGGGGGTGAGGGAGGGGAGGGTGGGTTTGGGGGGGGGGGGGGGGTGACTGGGCCTTCATGTGCTTATGAGTTGCTATTCACGTGGCTCAAAAAGATGCTGCGGTTCCTCCACAGGTGGCGAGGTGAGTGACGAGAAGAGCCCGCCAGGACCGGCCTCCAAACGGGTCAGAACTGCTTACACCAGCGCGCAACTCGTGGAGCTGGAGAAGGAGTTTCACTTTAACCGCTACCTGTGTCGCCCTCGGAGGGTGGAAATGGCAAATCTGTTGAATCTGACCGAGCGCCAAATAAAGATCTGGTTTCAGAACCGCAGGATGAAATACAAAAAGGACCAGAAGTCTAAAGGGCTGGCGCACTCTCCCCTGGGACATTCCCCGGACAGGAGCCCTCCGCTGAGTGGCCCAAATCACATTGGATACTCTGGCCAGCTCCAGAACGTGAGCAGCCTCAGCTATGACGCGCCCTCGCCCCCGTCCTTCGCCAAACCCCAGCAAAACATGTACGGTTTGGCCGCGTACACTGCGCCCTTGGGCGGCTGCATCCCGCAACAGAAGAGGTACCCGGGATCCGAGTACGAACACCACGGCATGCAGAGCACCGGCAGCTTTGCCAGCGCCAATTTGCAAGGCAGCCCCGTTTACGTGGGTGGGAATTTTGTTGATTCCATGCCAGCCTCGGGCCCCATGTTCAACCTCGGCCATCTTCCCCACCCCTCATCCACCAGCGTGGACTACAGCTGTGCCGCTCAGATCCCAGGAAACCACCACCATGGACCCTGCGATCCCCATCCCACATACACAGACCTCACCTCTCACCAAGCGTCTCAGGGAAGGATTCAGGAAGCGCCTAAACTGACGCATTTGTAATATGTGGTTTCGTGAGTGCGTGTGCGTGCGTGTGCGTGTATGTGTGTGTGTGTGTGTGTGCCAAAATTACGTTGCGCTCTTTTTTTATTACCTCACTAGTCTAATAACTACACTCCAAGCGAGTCATGTGTATTATTACAGTATTATTGATATTACTATTAATGCTATTGTGTAATTATTTTCTAAATGATACAGCTTTGTCCATTTCTCTTGAATATTTGGGGATGCGCAGAGGCACACTAGCCTGGTTGTCAGTAGTTCTTTTCTTTTGTTTCTTCTCAAGTGCAATGCGCAAAAAATTCTCTTGACTGAATATTTCATGCGGTTACTTGAAGGTAAGTCTTGTAGTTCACGAAAGTAGAAGCTCATCCTTAGCGAGAAGGATTTTTAGGGGGGAAATTTTTCTGTCTGTTTGTTAGGATCTCATTTTCCTCACGGGCATCCTATTTATTTATTACTATGATTTGCATAATCTTTCGTACTAGCATATTAGCCTATTTATTATTTAATTACTTTTTGTATTGCACATTATTTATCGTTTATATGCGAGTATTTATAAGTCAGTGTGGAGATTGTTGTAAGATTGGACAGATCAGTGCACTTGGAAAGTGTTGGCAAAACAGGGTTTTTGGAAAATGCTATGACTCGCAGTGTATTGTTGGAAAAAGAGCATTTCTAATTGTAAATCTGGGATAAATGGGGCATTTTATAGTGTATAAACACCACTATATGTATGTCCATGGTTAATCTTGTGTCAAACCTTAAGCAAAACGTAGACTATCGAAGTATCAAAATATTATACACACCAGCATGT
The DNA here is from genome assembly GCF_022539595.1 of Amphiprion ocellaris. Lineage (NCBI taxonomy): Eukaryota > Metazoa > Chordata > Actinopteri > Pomacentridae > Amphiprion > Amphiprion ocellaris. The sequence continues at coordinate 8,670,413 of NC_072776.1, read as the reverse complement.
CATTTTGTGTAGTCCATTGCTATTTTTTATTTGTCTTCCATTGTTATTCCATTCAGTTGGATATCCATAAATTTATGAAACCCTAATGATATTGAAATGTTATATTTTATTGTGTTTAACATTTTGTAAATAAAGTGCTTAAACTTGTATTTTTTTTTTATTGGAATTTCTTGGTTTTGTTTTGAAAAACTCTGCAGCAGGAGCTCTGATCATCCTTGCAGCTTCTTATTATTTTTAATTCCTCATTCAGCTGCAGATGGAGAAATAAAAACACTCACAAAGCTGTCAGGTAACAGAACAGAGGAGGCTTATTGACTCCCAGCTCTACTGTACAGTCCAAACGGGGGGAGAAACAATCAGTAATTAGACACCAGGATATCTAAAACTCATCAGACGGCTCTATGCTTCCAATGCAAAGTGCATTTCAGCGGAATAAAAGGCTCTGGAGATTATTGATGTTTTATTGGTGTGAGGGAAGGGAGTCTATGGGCTTATTGCATCTTCCACATGTCACTTATCATTAAAAAAAAAAAAAAAGTCTCGGCCACATGATTACCTTCCTGTGTGCAAGAAAATGAGCTCAATTTTCCTGCAAAGACCAAAGTCTAATCAGTGTTTTTCTAATTGATTGGGGAGATGCATCAAGAACAATCCACCTTAAATTGGCTTAAGTATAGAGACATGCCCATTTTGTAGTAAGGCAGCAGATTGGTGACAATAAAAATACATGGTGCTTCTTTGACATTGGAAAAGATGCATCAGTGTGTGTGTGAGGGAGAAAGGAGGGAGAGAGAGAGAGCAGTTCATCCTTTATTGCTCCTGGAGAGCCATTTCAAAGCTCATTAATCAAAAACTCGTCGCTTTCAGACTCCTCGCTGATCCCTCCTCCTCGTGAACAAAGCATTTGCATTCCAAATCCAAGTAACACATTTCTAACCGAGCAGGCCAATCTTTAATGGTGGGGGAAGAGTTGGAGTGAAAAAGGAAAGAAAAAAAAAATCCTACTGTGTTCACATTTTCGAAGATGATAAATCCTCGGATTTAAGGGCGCATGAAGGCAAATGAAACTCCTGTCACAGAAATCATCAGTGGCTTTAAATTGCGCGCAGGTTCACAGTCACAGTGATCCTCAAAAAAAATAAATAAAAATCAACCAAAAAACGGCCTCAGCACGCCGGTATAATCCTAACCCCCCCTTAAAAACAGCTTGTACATTCATTTCATCGTGTTTTTCAATAAAAATCCATGCTGGATTGTGGACTAAGAGCTGCTACAATGAGCTACAAATCATTTCAGTATTCAGTGCATGGCGGCCATTTTAACCCTGGGTGCTCCTTTTTCATCTCCCTCCCCTCCAGTTTCTGCACCTCACAAGTCATTTATTGAGCTCTTACAAAAGAACATCTTTTAAACTGGATCTGAATCTGAATATTCCATATTTCCACTAATTTTTTGCACAAAATTAGCAATGAAAACCAGCTGAGTTGATCTTTTTGAAAGTAATTATTAGAAATGCCTGGAATGAAGTGAGGAATAATAAAATCTCATCCATGAAACATCAAATGGACCAAACTGGGTTTCAAATTGCAACCTTGTAATTATGCCTCTGACTCATACATTGGTGTAGCTTGGATCAAATTCAACAATCTGCCATGGAAAAGAGGAAATTTCACCCCAATTGGACACAACAGCAGCGTATTTCCTTTGCTTGGAGCTGCTCTGTTCTTAAAAAACAAAACAATTCCACTCATGTTTGGAGGCTAGCTTAGAAAAGAAACAAGGTGCTTTTTTTTATTTGATTGAATGTTGTGCAAGAAAAGTGAGCAAAATTCCCCACTGCAGTGGTTTGAGTCAAGCATATGCATTTGTTTTTGGCTTTGTTTTGATTCCACACGTGTTGTTTAGGTTGGCTGCAAAGATTATGTCTTGAAATTGATTCAAAACTGGAGACCAAAAAAACGTGAAGTAATTGATGAAAGTGAAGAGAAGCTTTGCTTGGAGCAGGCAGTGCAGCTCATTTAGGGCTCCTGATTGGATACCAGCCGAGCAGGCCACGCCCCCTCAGTGAAGGGTAATATTTACATATGGGAAGTAGTCTTAGAGCGTAGAGCAACTATTAATGAGAACAACAGCCTTTAAACTTATCTCTATTCTGGACCTCCTGACCGGAAACACGCGGTATTTGACATTTTTGAGGCGTAATTTTTCTTGTAAATGCGTGTTGTTGTGTTGGATAATGGACAGAAGGTTTATAAGCAGGGACCACCGGGGGAGAGCAGCTTCTTATTCAGTGTTTGAGGTAGAGTAAATGCTCTTTTTATGAGACGCAGTGAGAAATAATCATTCACTCTGCACATTCTTAGATCAGCTCTCGAAGAAAGTTGGCTCAACATATCGCGATGATTCCTCCCCGCAACCGAGCAGCGTCCATCTCCATCTCAAGGGAGGTTTTTTATTGTTGTTTTTACGCGCTGGGGAGACCAGAGGGAGCAGCAGCGGTAGCAGAAGAAATGACCTTAAAATGAGTTAGAAATGTGTCATTTGTTTTCCATTTCATCGAGTCGGTTCTTTTGTTAAACGCGCTTCTTTGTCTGCACCGACCGAGCTGACTGTGGATTATAAAGCATCGGATGAAGACTGAATCTGAGCAAAAACGAAGTGAACTGCATGAGAGATGGACTTTTATCTTAAAAAAAACCCTGACATAAAGAAATAGAAGGATTAATTTATATGTGAGGTGGGCTGAAGGTCTGTTTTTATCACGGAATTAATTCATTTCTTGCAATGGAACAATTGTTTGTATGTTGATAGATGAGAAAGTGACCTTTTCCTCAACCCATTAAACCCATGAGTTTAGAAATTTAGCTTTAAATTGGCTCAGTGTATTGTGGTTTATGTCTGGCTTTTCTGTCTGCAACAACTAAACCTATGGAGAACATCTAATACCCAACAAAGGGGTTAAATCCTGGACATTTTGGGATTCTGCTTCAGAAAACTTACTTCTTTCCAAGCTTCTATGATGTCTGGATGCACTAAGAAAGTTCACCTTGCTGTTTTTTTGACTTATTTTTTGTGTATTTTTATAACCTGGACAACAAAATAAATACATTTTGGTGTCAGTAACTAATTTTGTGTGTTTAACTGCATAAGCTGGTGCTGTTGTGGATGTATAAATGTCAGTATTAGCTGTAATTGCGTCATTTTGTAATGTTTTATGTTACTCAATCTCAAGGCCCCCACTGACTGTTTAATGTATTCTTTAACAAGCAGATTGTATTTATGTCTTTAAAATCCATTTGCTCTCCAAATAAAATGCTTAATTTACTTTGAGATGGTGTGTTTTTTTCCTCAATTGCTCATTCACGTGCCTTCTCTCTGAATAAAGCAATTCATGAAATGCAGAACAGGAACAGCATTCTTACTCCATAGTGCACTATTTCCTTGCTTTTTATCTGGTTTTTTGTTACACTGACACACATGATTTCTCGTCTTTCCTCCTCATATGTGTTGATGTTCACTAATTCTGTGGTATCAGACAGCAGCAGGAAGGGAAAGTGATCTGGATCGCACCCCTCTGACCATCTGTGAGCAGTGACAGAGGATGTGAATGTCAGAGGACATCGTTGTCACAAGTCCTTCATCCTGTGGCCTCTGCTGTCATTAAGGATTCACCACACTGTGTGTATAGGTGAACTGGCTGTCCATGGGGAGGGCATGTGTGTTGTTTGGTGACTCATAAGGTCTGCACTCCTTCTGAGGGGAAACAGAAAGAACTGCTGCGGGATACGTCACATTGTTAAGCTGCATCATTTGTGGACTGCCTGCAGAAGGCTACATCTGTCTTGTAGATGGTATTTTAAATAGGAAAGCATATGGCATGGGCAAATGTCCTGCACATACAATGACAAATGTAAAAGCATCACTACAGAAGAAATGAATAGTTTGATGACAGTGAAAAACATGAAGTACAACTACATGCCTGGATGCTACCTGCTAATAAACAACATCATAACCCTGCTATTTTGCTTTATCCGTATCTGAAGCGGCAAAAACAATAAGCCAGAAACATGCATCTGCACCTGACTGAAAAGCACCTCCAGTAAAATATTTTGCATACTCATGCCTAGGGATGTCTGACTGGCTTTTTTTTGGTGCCAATAACCGATATGCTGATATTGTCCAACTCTCAATTTCTGATACCAATATATGTGGGCCATTTGATTAATTTTAGGTAACATCACATATCTTCTGTTGTGAAATTAACACATCATGCCTAATTTGTATTGTGATGACCAAATGAATACATTCTCAAATGCAACAAGGCTTTCCAAATGGAAACATTGTCTGTGCAAAATAAGAAAACTATTTCAATTTAAGTTATGGAAAAAAATGCCTTAAATAAATTCAGGCATTATTTTATCGGTTTTCATGATAGGCAAAAAAACCAATAACGACATTGACCGATATTACATTTTTATGCCAATATCGGTGGGCTGATATTATTGGACATCCCTTCTCATACCATAACAGTGAAGCTAAGGATAAGTGTTTTCAAGAAAACAGATGAAAATTGAAATCTTCTTTTTTAATATTCTGAGTTTCTACATGTCTGGTTGCTTCATAAAACACGTTTACTGTGAGAAACCTGCAACCAAACTGCTGAGAATAACAGTAGGTGAGGAACTTCCCCACATGGATCATGCATGTTGTCATAGAAACTGATGTGCGTGGATTTATCGCTGCTCTTCTGTGTTAGTGATATTGATATAATTGTAACTATAACATATGACTCCCTCCTCTGGGTATGATTTAGAGGGCTTGGCCAAAAGGCTCTTCTCCTCCTTCCTTGTGTGAAAGATAGCTCAGTGATGTGAGGAAACCCGAAGTAATTCATACATTACCCAAGCCTTGACTGCAATGCTCTGGTAGTCTATATCAAAAAGTATTAGTGCCTCTACCCTTTTCTGATGCTCATATGGATTTCCTTCACGGCATTTTCGGTATGAAATTATGAGTGAATAAATTGCATCTTCATTTATCTTCGAAAAAACCCTCTGTGCTGACTGCGATACTCAGCTCTCAGCGCTTTACATAATTATATTAGTCTTCTGCTACACCACGAAATTGATTGCCCAAGAAAATGAACCTGGCTTTGCTATAAATTACACCTATGGATCATAAGAAATGTGTTATTTTGTTTAAAATAGTACCTAATATAATTAGAGCCCTAATTCATGGCAAGCTACAAGTGTGCCTATTACAGTAACAGGGTTTGGAATTTAATCTGTCTGCTGGATAAAGAATGATCCTGTGTGGTTTTCATTTGTAATCCCAGACACATTATTTCAGTAAAATAGTCTGTGACTTTTAGATATGAGAGATGGATTGTTGAATGAATAACTATATTCATAAGTTTCTGTATTAAAGTTAACAATTCATCCAAGGAAGTTTCAACATTCATCCCACGTCCTGTCCTGTATAACTTTAGATCCTGCTTCGTAGGAGGTCTTAAATCTGGAAGATCTTTGTTAGTGTGACGCACAAGATGCTAATGTTCAAAACAAAAACTAATACCTGACATCTGAGATATCAAGACTGACCCATTGTGTTTGCCATAAAAATCCATGAAAATGTGCACTTAAAGGATAAATCTGGTGCTACTAGCAGTTTTTCTTCATGCTAACAAATCATGCATGTCTCTATACTTGTCAACTTTTATTCCCTGTCTGAGTCATTCAGCCTCAAACCCATTTGTTCCTTTCAAAGATGTACTTTTGTTGGAAAAAGTTGGTGTCATTTTGCGAAAAAAAATCAAATTTTTCAAAAATAGCTCATTTGTAAGGGACTTTTTCAGCCACAGATTGATACATATTTGGTGCAGGAGGACATTGTATGTGGGAATGATTCCAAGTTAACTACAGTGACCACATTCATAGTACGGAAAAAACACGTCATCCAGTATTTTGGACAAGACCGACACAAAGGAACTAGATGTATCAGGCTGTACGTGTTTACTGTAGATAACACGTGCTGGTAAAACCCGTTTGTTCTGATCTTTTCTTGAGATTTGTGTAGCGACAAAAAAAAAAACAGACTTAAGTTTAACTGTCAGATCAAACAAGAAAAATTCAGCTCTGTTCAGGGTTACTTTGGCTCATAGTGTCCTGAGCACACATTAATTTCAACATTACAGTGCTAAGCGTGATAAAGTATGACTTATGACTGTATTTTAATCTTAACCTTGTACCACTATTCATCTTTGGCTTTAACTCTTTCTGCCAGCTGCAAGTCCAGATCAAGTTTGATCTTTTGTGTAGTTTCACACTTTGAGAGAAATTTATTACAGATGTGAAATCGGTACGACTATTCTGTCTTCATTAGTCCACATTTCTTATTTAAAATTTCAAGTGGCAGATGTGAAAATGTCATCAATTTTTGGGTGTCAGAATTGTATATGTTACAATTTAGGTGCAAAACTGCAAAACTAAATTATTCTTTTGTTAAATGCAACTTGTCAGGTCCTCAGGCTCATTCAGGCTGATGTGGCTTCACAGATTATCCATTGTGTCAAATTTCTAACTAGTTTCTTAAGGCAAAAGTCCCCCGTCAGATCTGAATAAAAACATTTAGACAAACAAGCGAAAGTGCTTTTCATTTGACACAATTTCTTACTAAGTTCAGTTTTCAAACGTCTTAAAGAAAAATCAACCTACTGAGAATAAGATTGGTGCTATTTTTTCTTTCTACATATCAAAATTTCACAGCAGGAATTCCTGTAAAGACTCTGACCCCGGTTACGCTTGGAGCTTATGGTCAAACGTGTTAGATATATGAAATGATTGTAGGTGCTGTGCATGTGTTCATTACAATGTTGATCATTTTGGTCCAGATTTTTGGATAGATCGTTATGAAATTTGATTCAGACATTTATGGGCCCCAGAGGATGAACCGTAATGAATGTAATGATCCTCTGCTACCAGCTGGACAGAGTTTTACAAATGTAGTTACATATCTCAGCATCTACTTGATGCATTGGGAGACAACTTGCTACAAGAATTCATGACCTACAGAGGATGAATCTCAATGATTTTAGCAATCCTTTGTCTTTGCATCTACCGGTAGAACTCATACAAAGAAAACTCTAAATCTTGAGATAAGATATTTTGTTTAATGTAAAGAATAAAATACCATGTCAGCCAAAAGACCAAGCCTGTAACAGATGAGCACCTTGCATGAAGGCAAATGTAACCTCAAATACACAAATATTAGCTAATAAAGACAAGAACTAGTGACAGTTACTTAGGTCAAACACCTTTGCATAGTCTACTCAAAAACAAACAAAAAAGAAAACATATACTCAAATCAATCCAGACTAGGTTTTTAGAAAATTAAAGGCTATCTCACTTTCATCTGAATAAGATTTTGCAGTGTGTCCCTTTTTGAAATTCCATTTCTTAGACTCTACAATGTGGAGCCAGATTTTAAAGGTACCTCAGTGCAAAGACACATTTCCTACATCTATTGTTCTCCTTACCTACAGGCCTCTGCACTGCAATCTAAAATCCAAGTGCACAGAGGCAGCTTGCAGGGTTAAGTAATTCTGCACCATCGAGAAAGACATTTGATTTCATTTGTAGTGTGTCTCGCAGCGGGCGGAGGTGAGCCCACCTTTGGCTGCGGGAGGAGTGAAGCGGCACATATATCTAGTGTTGGGAGACACAAAATTGACAATGCATTTATCTTTGAATAATGTAAATGTCCTGAGAATATGGTGGCAGTGGTCCTGGTGTGTCCGCTGAGGGCGCAGGGCTGTCAGACTCTCAGCTCTCTGGCCCTGCTGCAGCATAATGTGGCCTCCGGCTCCCCTGGAGCATCCTGCTGCTGCTCTGCTCTGCTCTGCTCTGCTCTGCTCTGCTCTGCTCTGCTCTGCTCTGCTCTGCCTCAGGCCCACATTCCTGCTACAGCACACTGCACTAGCTCCCCACTTAATTTACACTCTGGTAGGAGAGGGAGTTAATGCAGAAAAGGCTGCCAAGAAGAATCTTATCTGCTCTCCCTCTTTAAAGGTGAGCTAGTTTAAAGCAGAGGTGATGGTATTTCTCCGGCACGTTCCGTCTGCTCATTTGATCTCTGTAATATTTGTTTATCTTAACTCGTCAAGCATACAATGCAATCAGACATCTGTGAGATGGGAATACACATTTCCATTGTTTGAATAGCTTCTATTATCTTAAGTAGTTGGCATAATGTAAACGGCTCTGCGCTCTATACCGAGAGTTATTGTGTCCAAGAAATGTGCAGCTTAGTGACTAAAACATGTATTGTTTAAAATGGATGGTTCCTGGCAGGCTGACAGTGCTGTTCAGTGAGGCAAAGTGCCAGTAAATTGTTTGTCTTCTGCAGTGCAGCCCTATAATTCTTCTGGGAACCAATGGCATTGTGTTTGCCAAAGAGAATAATGATAGATGGGATAAAATCAAACTAGAGGATTTTGGGATGCACTCTGACCACCAGGCATAATCTGAATACATTTGTGTACCCAGTCACGGTGCAGTTGTTATCCTTGTGAATTCCCAGCATTTGTCCGTCCCTGATTTTGCATGGATCATTTTGAGTTTCGTGTATTTTGTAAGTAAATGTATGTTTAATGCCTGCATTGAAATCTTGAAGCTATGCATTTATGCTCATATAGCTATCTGCAGCGGCCACCCAGGACTAAGCTGGATGCAACAATCCGTATTACTCTGTAATAAGCTTTGGCTCGTAACGGCTGCAGCTCTGAGGTGTAAATGTAAATGTGCAATCTGTCTGTTCAAGTGTCCTGTTGGCCCAACAACAGGAGCACGTCCCCATCTGTTCTCTCTCTGGAGTGCCCAGACAATACATTTCCCCCGCCAGACCTTCCCATTTGCTGGAGCAGAGGTTTCGCAGCCATTTCTAAGGTTACAAGCGGGATAAGCGCCTCCACCATGTGCTCACAGCTCTGTGATCGGAACTAGCTGGTCCTTATGTAAAGACAGAGTTGGGCAAAAAAATTTCGATGCTGAGTAATATTTAAATGTGCTGTCCTTGGCTTTCAAGCGTTTTGTTGCTGTTGCTGCAGTTCCACAGGATGCGAGCAGCGAAAGACGAGCATGGCTGTCAGTGGAGTGTGATTTGTTGCAAGCCCAGCCTTGCCAACTGTGAGGCACCGAGGTGTGACCGCAGAGATGCCTAACATCTCCAGTTGCCTCAGGGCCAGCCAGTCAATTACACAATACTGTCTACCCTGAGCAACGACATGTGCTCAATAATGGACCAGAGGCAGACAGACCTCAGCACTGTTTCTACCAATGGGCTCAGCATCATTATGTATGTCTGGTGAATTATTTTCACTATTGCATATAACACTGTGGTCAGTTGTGAAAAACATGATGTGAATCTGCAATGTAGTGAGAATGTGCATGTAAATACAGGCTTTTAAGGCGTAATTGCATATATTTTGGCTGTCTGTATCAAAAGAGTAACATTTTGGTCGCTTGTGAACCTCAGCTGTTTATGAGGACCATGTGTGGGAAACTCCAAGCGGGTCGTCGTTCAAAGAAAACCTGCCTCTCCTTTGTGGGCCACTTTATCGTGTGGATGCAGATGTGCTTTTTGTTGGAACCTTGCACCTCATCCATTACGCCAGGCCTGCCAGAGAGATAGTGGAGAGTGAATCCATTCAAAAGGACCATGACAGAGCCTGCTGCTCAACTGAACTTTCCGTGAACTAGGCTCAACAGCGGGGTCCATGCATCAAAAAAATAAGTAATTTCTCTTGGCTGCTCTGGCCTGTGTTCCATACAGATTGCTACTATCAACACGTCCGGCATCCTCATGTATCAATCTGTCAATCTGATGTTCGTCTGAGCACCGTGTCTGTCTCTGAAGATTCTATCGAGTTGAGAAGAAGAGTTGGCTGGGAATTTTTGTGCGCATTTTGTCTTGTCGAATCAAGATTTTACTGCACAGTTTGTACAGATGCATTCTGAAAATATGCACACAATGGCACATAAAGCTTCAGTTATGTGGATATGGGAGAAAAAAAACAGTAAAATGAAATAAAAACTGAGCTTAACCTTTATTTATGTATATATTTTACTAGGATTAAAATGTACAATAACCTTTACATAAACAGGACTAATGATTATTCAGTCATTGTTCTTCTGATGACACTTATGAAGTTCTGTTTTTGTTCATTAGAAGCGTTGTTGTACATGATAATAGAGCTTAATTAAAGACAAAAAAAATGGACTCTCTATCTTTTTTTAAGCTTACATTCTGATCCAGCAACTAAATGCTGCATCCAAGCTTGTTGTATATAATGCAGCTGAAATGGAAATGATGCCACTATTAATTTCCATTCTGGAAATCCAGGAAATAGATTGTAATTGGTGGAAATGCACTTTTCATTAAATAAATAGAAATAGCTATTCTGGCTCCCTTGATGGTAACAAAATCCATCTATCAGCACCTCCAACATTCACCAGTCTATCTTTTTTGTTTTTTTGCAGATTATTTATACAAGATATGGTATGGATTTTTTTCCCCCTTTTTACTAAGCTAGGCTAGCTGTTTCCTCCTGTCACTGTGCTAAGCTGAACTAACCAGGTGTGGGTTTTAACATTATATTTAATAGACGGATGGAAAAGTCAGTAAATATTTTTTCAAATTTATTGTTTTAAATGCAAGAATTGGAGAATCAGTTTCATTACAGACACATTTACAGCAGGGAATCTGCCACAGAAGCATTTAACATTAAATCAGTTTCTGTATCAGCAGTAACCTCAGCAGACAATCACCCAGTGCTGCCAACATATCTGTCTTCTTTTCATTGCAATGCCAATTTCAATGACTTCTTTAAATATGCTGCTTAAGATTTCAGTTGCAGTTAATCAGAAATAGCAGTTCAATAATGTTGGTCCTAGAGTTTAATTTGAAATGACATCTGCATTGACCGCTGGGAGCGAGCCTTGAGCTAAACTCATGTATCTGTTTACAAGGATGTCAGACTGACTGTGATTCATGGTGTCACTTTTTGATGAAGAGTAGAGAAGAAATTCAAACGATTATGTCTAACATGGTAAATTCTTTCTTCCCCATTGTATGAAATGCACATTTGCTTTGTCTTCAGAAATGAAATACAAATGTTTCCTTCTGATTTAAGAGAGTAGCAAGTCGCAAATTTAAATGTCAGTGATATTTGCTGAATGCTATTAATTGCAAATGAGATTAAGAGATGCTCAGCAACTCACATTTTTAAGGAGAGATAGGGAAGCTGGTCAAATTCAAATCATATCAAATCTACTACTTGTCACAGATGACGATGTGAACATTAGACTAAATTATAGTACATGTTCTGAGAGCTACAGATCGTTTGACAATAATAATTTGATGAAAATTATGTTCATACAGTCACATTTTCTTCTCTTTTGGGAATAGATATCACTTTAAATTGCACATGACTAAAACATGAGGATTAAAGCTACTAAAAAGACTTCAATATTCACAATTCAGTATTATATAAACAATGTAATTATTTAGATTGTTCTAAAAGAGATGTTTCACACTTGAGGCTGTGATCCCAATGCTTTATTAGAAATTGTTCATATGCTGTAGTGGAGATAAGGAAAGCTCTAATGCTGACATTTGGAGTACAAACACAAAGGTGTTTTAGCCCCTCCAGTAATGGTACCGAGACTCCGGCACTATTGACACAGACCTCGGGCTGCTGTATGAAAAGTCAGTGGACACAATTTAATTTCTGTCAGCAGTCGGGCTCCACAGCCACAATGGATTTCTTTTATGCCTTAGCCTCTGACTCTCGCCGAGCATCTGTGTGAGCGGGAAACTCAGTTTCTGCTCAAGCCCTTCCTCTCCTCCACCCACTGCCTCTGCCCTTAAGGTGCATTTCATCCACATAGAAAATGAAGTTACATCTGAACTTCGTCCAATAGTCTCGCTCGCCCAGGGGAGAGCTCGCCTAAGTATGACCAGGCAGCGCCGACTGCACAAGTCCATCAATCTCCTTCTGTTCTGCACAATGCCTGCATACATAACATAACCATCTTCTCCATTGGAAAAATATTTGCTGATATGAAATGGACTCTTTCTTTTTTTAAAAAAAAAAAAACATGCAGAAATCACATTAAACCCTGCATTTATCTTCAGTTATGCTACAGGTTGCCTTATCTATTACTGTGAATGGTCCAGGCTCTATATTATTACAGCTGCAATATCTTGGACAAGCCATAAGGATCCCACATGGTGCTACATCCTCAGACCTCTTGTCGTGAAGCCGCATGTTGAAAGCCAAAAGGCCTCCTCATGAAAAATGTGTTGCTGACAAACCGGCTGCAGTAGCTGTTGAAAATGTAACCGTTCCTAATGGCATGAAGCAGAGCGGCGTGTTCATGGCTCTTTTGCTTGTGGTGACTGACAGCACTCTAGTCAGGTCTGACTGACAGGAAAATAAATTACATTATTTTCTTCCTGGGAAGTGCTGACATTCTACTTCTTTACTTAGGGGTTCGATGAATGTGATTTTCTACTAATGTGGCTCGTGTTCGGAGCTGTTTCCCGTGGTGAGGATGTGCACAGAGCAGGACCACATAATATTTTTTGTCTCATTGAGCATTTCTTTTATTACGCTCCATGTACTCAGAATCTGACCTGCCTTAAACTCCCAAAGAGGCCGATCAAGTGTGCCACTTCTTATATACAGTGTGAAATCAGTGAAAAGTCACATCAGCAAAATATGATGCGGAAAATGCTATTAGGAACTTTGTTAGTGTTACTTAAAGCTGCTGCAGTGAATATTCTTATGTGTTCAGATCAAATCAATTTCAATTCAAATCTCCGGCCTCTGCAGCTCCCCCTAGGCTTAATGGACTGCTCATGAGTGTCTTGTAGCTCATTTGTTCTGGTTTTATGGTTTCTAGCTTTACTTTTTGCTCCATTTTAACTGCCCTAATCAGCATTCTTTGTTTCTAGAGGCAACAGGCAGCTGTTTTTAGCATCTTACATGCACCGAACATCAGATAGGCCAAATCAGTGAGTAGCTGGTGAAGATGGTGGAGAACAAAAACAGAGCTAAAAGACACGTAAATGTTGGATTAGCTTTCATCAGATGGCCACGACTTTAAAAAAAACCCCGCTGTTTTGCATGAGGGGCTCTGTCCAACATCGTCGTGTTTAGTTACCGAACACCCACAGTGGAGGGCAGAGGGAAGGAAGAAATAAAACACACGATGCCTGTTTACCGTGGCACTGTGAAATCTCATTAATGGCATGTTGCTAACCTTTTCTGATTACAGTCATCCCGTTATAAATCACACCGCATGCCAGTGGGACGCTGCCTCACACAACTATTGCAGCTGCCTCTGTTTTTTCTTCCGCTTTAGTTTGAGCTCTCTATGCGTGTAGCTCAGTGAGAAACTCGCAAGTTTGTCGTTGCCGGTCGCCAGCGTTTCCTCCGTCTCTCGGTGTCTCCTCTCTCTGTCCTCAGCAGCTGGTTGTCACACGATGAGAGCCACCTAAGAGACGGTGTGCTCTCACAGATCATTTGTCTTAATTAAACTTTAATGAAATGCGGCTCTCTTTACTATTGTGTCTTGCAGCTCATAAATGAAACATTGTACTTTGTAGCGTTGCTCTTAAGGTGCTCCATATACAGTTCATTTAAGCCCACTGCAACAAATGGTAAATCAGGAAAACAGTGTATAGCTCAAAGCAGTAGCTTTAAAAATATACTGCAGGCCTGATTTAATTAAGGCTCCGAAGTCGAGGGATATTTGCTCTTAGGATTGTTGCACTGTGAGTTTAAATGACAAATACTGTACATGGCTTTTAACAGCCACTTTTATTGCCTCAAATGTGCAACTATAAGCATCACTGACCAAGTCTAAGGTATCATTTATGTAATAAGCACATTGAAACAGACTGACTGACTTCATTGCTGCTATTTAAGAGGAACAAACCAGAGTCTTTAGCTCCAGTTTTCCACTCTCTCCTGTGACTCAGAGCAGTCTCTATTAAAGAATCTCTCCTATCTGTCTTTCTGAGGAATGAAATTTGAGTGTATTTTTTATCCAGGTGGAAGGTAAATGAGTATCAACTATGTGTCTACGCAGGATGTGTTCAGACCCAGTACTGATATTTAATTATCCATGTTTTTGGAACAGCGTATGAGTGAAATGCAAGGAAATAGAGTAGATTAAAGGTATGCTCCACATCATCTTTCCAGCTGGACAATGTGAGCAAAAGCAAGATATTACACCTCCCATTTAGACAGCAGGTCTGACTAAAACAGGAGCGTATTTGTTTTGACAGATGCATTTGAAACATTTTCTATGTAGAAATGCTATCATGCGTTGTGGGCCACTCTTGGAAAGCAGAACTTGCACTGTGGGATGAACCATCATCATCCAACTTGCAGGCATTTTTGTAGTTATTAGAGACATTCTTCATTCTGGGAAACTGCTGTTCAAAAACATTCTTTATCCAAACACATAAGAGACCCACACAACAAACTGTTAAGTAAAGCTATGGTTTCTCGAAATCTGATCAGATGTTTTTACCATATTGCCTATTTTGCCCCACTGGGCCAGTGCACCACCTATATTCGTTGTATATGAAAGTGTGCAATGACCAATAAAGAAAGAAGAATAGGCTACTTTTGCTCCTTCTTCTTCTCAACTCTGCAATCTCATGGAGGGGAGTCACAAATTTTTGTTTTGATCAGTTTAATTTATACAACAGCTCCTGCAGGCCTCGACTCATTTCTCATCATGTTTATCTGAACACACCTTCAGCAATCGTCTTAATTCTTCAGAGGCTGAGCATGTTGCAAGCACTGTTGCTATGGATACCTGCAGTTCAATAGACAGGTTTCCAAGCGACTTCAGTGAGATGCAGCCAGAAAACTAAACAGCATCAGTGACAGCTCATAAGGAAATATCTCTGTGATGCAAACGGCACAAACTATTAAATAAATGTGTGGAAAATGTTTAATATTCCGTAAAGGAAACCTCTCTGTTAGCTCAGAGTGTATGCAGATGTTACTATTAAGTGATCTGGACCTGGATTATGATACACTCACACTGATAGCTTGCTCAGGTGATTTTATAATTTTAGTGTGTGACTTGATGACACTTGATAGAGGCGGCAGATTTATGACTTCGGATGGAAAATGCATCATATTGTTGTAACATCTGACTTGGTGCAGAGCGACTTGTCATGATACTGTGTGGCTGATAAAGTAAAAGTTTTACATCTTGAATGAAGCTTTGCCTTCATGTACAGAAGTAATTCATTACCTGGTTCTGTGCTTTTATCCTATGCTGCCTGTTGATGATGTGGGACAGGTCATGCATAGTATGTGTTTTTTTTTGCCTTTGCTTGGTACAATAAGCAGAGATACAGACAGGAAACAAGGGGAAACAAAGGGCGGTAGGACGTGGAATGAGGGTTACCCCTTCTGTAGTTGAAACGACATTATGTCTTAACCCTTGGACCACTGGGACATCCTGCATACATCATTTTTCACCACTTGTAGAGCTAACTTTGTGTCATCTTTGTTCAAGAGACCACACAACAGAGGTACTGGTTGTATCTGTCTGGAATATGTTTTGTTATCTAGCTAGAGCGGAAAATATCTGCCATGTGTGCCACGTAGGAAAAGAGAGTTTTGGAATTTGCAGGGCATTTGCTGCACCCAAATTTACCATTGAAATGCATTTTTATATTTAGAACTGGTGGTTTAACTGTTGAGCCAAATGTGCATAATTCTATAGGACAACATTTTCCATATTGATGATATGATTTATAATGTTTTCTTAAGTATTTAAATGACTAATTACAAATGTTTATAGACCAACACGCTCACTCTCCCTCACTCTGACACTTACAGTGTAACCCAAGATGATGAACACTGAGATGTAGGAACTTTTATGAGGTGCAAATTACAGGTGAGGGTCATTACAAATGATTAAGGGTGATCTAATGAATTTAATCCCCACCTTTGTCTAATATTGGGCTATTACCTTCCTCCCAACTAGATTTTTAATGTTCTTGCCTCTCAGCCTTTAACACAAATTAGCTAAACTTACCCTGACCTCAATATCTCTGTGTTCTTGCTTTAATTTGCAGGGGACAGACCTTCAGGGAAAGGCTGTTCATGTAAGCTGATAGCTGGTTCAGTGCACCTCTGTGGGGCTGCATCACGTTTTTCTCTTTGTTCATATTTCGTAGATGTCCTCCATAGCAGAAGTTCAACTTATATAGTTGCAATTTTTTGTTGTTTGTTGTTTTAACATTGGTTTTCTGTTAACTAAAATACAAAAGTGACATTTAAAATTAAAGTTCAAATGATTCTCTATAGTGTGTAAGAGATTTTGGTACTGAACTCACCAAAAATTAACACATCCAGATTTTTGTAATTCATCTTTTCTCTGAGAGTTTTCAGATCTGCCAGTCTGTTAAAATGTCTAATTATGCATACTAGGTGGACGCAAGCAGGTACTTCCTGGACTAAAACATTAACTGCAGTTCCACAAATAGCCATTTGAGGCTGACTCAAAAAGCAAGTCAGTCCTCATGTGAAATTACTCAACTTTACAGCAGAAATAAACATGTTTACAGCCTTGTTTAAGAAATGGTTTTGGTCTTCATAGATAATTTTCCTATTCATGACATTGGTATGGGGGTGATTGATTTTTTTTTACATAATTCCTTATAAAGACTTGAAGTTATGCATAATAAGGAGCGTAGGCACTTTGAAGGAGAGATACACCAATCAGCCACAACATTATGACCACTGACAGGTGAAGTGAATAACTTTGATCATCTAGTTATAATGCAATGTTCTCCTGGGAAGCCTTGAGTCCTGACATTCATGTGGATGTTTGACATGTACCACCCACCTAAGCATTGCAGGTCAAGCAACCTACCCAACCCACCAACCCCAATAGCAACAGCAGTCCTTGATGCCAGTTGCCACCCTCAGCAGGACAAAGCACCCCGACACACCGCAAATATTGCTCAATTTACGTTCATTTAATTACTTTTGAGTTAAAAACAGGAATAATTTAGTAAATAAAATTATTCTTTTTGTTGTTTTATATAAATAAGCTTAAAAGATTAAGAAACACAAAATGATGAATATTGTTTAAAAGGGAACCTTCCTGTGGAACAAATGTTGCTACCTTGTTTGGGTCAGGTAATTTATTTCAGACGCACTATAGCAGCCCTATTCAATTAGCGGCCCGCGGGCCACATGCGGCCCGAAAGCAACCCTCGAGTGGCCCTAAAGCAACTGCCGAGTGATTGGGCCGAGAAAAACAGAAAAACATCTTTCAGTAACACTGACAAGTTCTTACAAAAATTCCAACATTATTGCAAACATTGAATGCAACACTTACCGTAACCTAGCAACTAACCCACAATGCATTGTGTTGAGGAGACGCGTTTGAAAAGTTAACATTAACAGTTCTATACAGGCGAAAATAGCAGCGTGTCTTTTTCTATCCTGAAACGACAAATCGGCGAGGAAAACCGTCGGTTTAATCCTGCGTGGACTGACAAGTATTTATTTATTTACCACCAAGTCCGAACGCCAAACCAATGCGTTTACTCTGAAACGAGTGCTTTGCAGCGCTGAAAGATTATAATGTCCGAAGACACCACATTGAAAAACATGCCGCGTTTCGGACAAACTTTCCTGAGGGATGTCATGAGAGAGCGGCTATAATTCAGAGTTTGACTGCATCTTACAACCGGAGCTGTACTACTATGAAGCGGACCTGCACAGCTCAGGAAAGGGCCACGAAAAAGAGGCCGTTGACAGACTCAGAAACTGTGAAGGACTGCATGTTGGCTGTCGTGGATGAAGTTTTAACGGACGATAAAGGGAAGACGAGTGTGACATCTGCTATCAAACAGGTCTGACACGTCAAACATTCGCAGGGTTGATGTTCTCGCCACAGATGTCTTCGAGACATGGTAAGTGCAACAAAGCAGCGTGCTGTAGCAGACACTAAAGGTAGTTTTATGTATTTATGTAACTATTTTCTGTTCACTTATTATAAGTTTAATATTTAAGAAAGACATTTTGTTTTGACAGTTATTTCACTGAGTATCACTTTATTATGCACTTTGATGTCAGCTTTATTTCGTTTCAAAGGGATAGTAACTATCACTGTGCCTACTGTTTATTTTTTTGATTATATGCACTGAAGCTGTGACTGTCTCAGATGAGACCAAATATGGACAGGGACAAACTCTGTTTTTTGTTATTTCAAAAGAAGAAAAATGTCTCAAGTTCTGAAAAGTTACTGTTAAGCAAGTTACTTTTTAATGCACTTTGAGATGTGACCAAAACAAAAGATGGTGTTTCTAATCTACACTTAGTTTTTATGTTCATATGCACCTTAACCTGTGCTTATATTTACCTATCAAGATGTGTTGAAGTTGTGTGTTTGAAATGTAAAATTTAAAGAAGCAGTATTTCAGCACAGGTTTAGTTTAAGTACTGCTCTTCTATTGTGTTTATGTCCTTTTGGATGTGGCAATACGTTTATAAACATCCAGTGTGTTTGTTATCTTATCTGTTTGTGTTTATTTAAATGTTTAACTTTGCTCACTGTCTGCTAAAAACGTCCGGCCCAGCTCATGTTCTTAGTCTGAAAATCCAGCCCGAGTCAATTTTTAATTGAATAGCCCTGCACTATAGCAATCACCACATGGAGCAGCACACCTGCTAATGCTATGAGTGCATGAGAGGACCGAAGAAGAGCGTTTTCTTTTGGAAGTTTTCTCCCTCAAAGTTTATGCAGCCAGTGAGGTATGAAACTTGTGTCTGTTCTTACATTGTGCTGTTGTTTGCATTTATTAGGCATTTATTTTTATTGTCGTTTTCCGAGTTTGTGCTCAGACTCGTATTTGTACATTTATTTATTCAGTTCTCACAGTACTGACATTGGCATTTCGCCACTTTGGCATGATGTTGGGATTGAATGTCTGTATGAAAAAGAACATCTTGTTGTCCGTGATTAAACTGGAGGATGTGAAGGTTGGAGACTGACTTGGTTTCAGGGTTGAAGAATGATGACAGTAAAACATGTCAACAAATATACTTGTATTTTGAAAGGCATTATACTGCATTTTTCCACATGTAAAACAGGG
The DNA here is from genome assembly GCF_022539595.1 of Amphiprion ocellaris. Lineage (NCBI taxonomy): Eukaryota > Metazoa > Chordata > Actinopteri > Pomacentridae > Amphiprion > Amphiprion ocellaris. The sequence goes on along the minus strand of NC_072776.1, from coordinate 8,651,210 downwards.
TTTTAATATAATAAAATTACAAGTATAGCAAATTATCATTACAAAAATCAACTGCATGTGCATTGTAAAAACTTAAAGAGCTTCCTGGAGTTAAACAGACTGGCACAAATGTCACAGTTTACATTTTAATGAATGAAAATAATCCAGTATTTACACCAACAATTGCAACTTGTCACTGATATAACATGCTGACAGGTAAGGGTGAAGGGTAAATTCATGTAACTGTAATTGTTTAAGCCAGCATGTCTACAGTATATTGTAGGCAAGTTGAATGAGATGGTTCCTCAACTAATATAGCTGGGAAAGTTTAGGAATGTGCTTTTGGAGTGTGGTTGTGACACCATAGCAGAGAGATTGTGTAATCATTCACAGCATAATTGTGACTTTCTGTAATGGAAATCATTGCTGACTGAATAGTAGGGCCTTTAGAGAGATGAACAAGAAAATGTTATATGCTCTTGTTGTGTAAGATTCCATCCGCTGTTTCCGTTTTAGGCTGTAAATTGTAAGCAATATGAGATAATATGTTCACCATGATGTGGCCTTGGTGCTAAATACTTTAACTGGGCTGTCTCCAGATGAAAAACAGCTCTGCATGGAAACTAATACTGCACATGACATCTCCTCTCTCAGTTGCTGTCATGTTTTTTTTTTTTTTTTTGGACAATGGCTCAAAAAAGGTGGAGCCAAAAGGCAGCTTTCATGTTTTCTTTGAGTTTCTTGGCACATGATGAACCTGGAGGAGACTCTTCCTCTCTTTGAAGTGCATCAGTTGTGTCTTTGTTATGCACAGTGGCTGCAGGGAGGACCTCGGGAGCACACCCCTGGCCCCTTTATTTCATTTACTCTGAGGAAGGGTGAAGGGTAAAGGCGCTGGAATGATGAAACACGGTCACCCAACTCTCATTGTTTTTAAGGGGCGCCTGCATGCGTTCACGTTTCTCTTTAACTCTGAGCGCAGGGGGAAATTATAATTAATCTGTTAATGACAGTCGGGGCTGTCATAAGCTCAGGGAGTGTATAATAAATTGCTGTAATAAAAATTAAGATTGCATGCATCATTGAGGCCTTCAGAGGGTTTGTTTAATGTAGTTACAAAAATGGTAGCAGCTGATGTGGCGTCCACTGCTCTACCAGGAGAACGCTAATTTCTGAGTGACACTTAACCTGCCGTAGCTCAACCACGGCTGAGGGAGGTGAGGGGAAACCTAATGAGTTTTTCTGCGTTCCATTTTGAGAACCACTGAACTGGATGGCCTGGTTTGTCTCCGAAAGGCGGGGAAAAAAATAAAGCAAAATAAGAACTTGCATTGTTCATTGGAAATTAATTAGAGCCCCTTGAAGATCTGCACAATTTCAAATTTTAAGCATAAGAATTCCTCATGGTCCGTTGCTCTGGACAGTAAAAGGTTGGTCATTGTTGCGAAGGGCCAGAACTTTGGACAAATCACCACAGGTTCAGAAAAGTCACGCATGGGTTAAAGGTTAGATTGTTCGCTTGTTCCTTTTCTCCTTAACTGGACCATGAAAGATGCTGCATCATCTGTTGCAGCGTAGTTACAGCAGAAGAGGACTTCCTTTTCTTTGATATGAGACAAAGCTTCCTCTGTGGAGTCGGGGTCCCATTAGAGGGGAGGCCTTGACTTCTGCCCCGGAGGAACAAAAGAGCAGATTCTAAGCATCATAGCACATTGGAGGAGTATCAGTTTAGATATTCCTACTGTTGGAACCTCCTAATGGTGATTCTCCTTCAAGTGGCTTTTTTTGCACACCCATGTTCACACATGCTCTCCACTTGATGTGCTGACATGCTGAGCAGAAGTTGGCCGACCGGTTTCCTGTCCAGTCACCATGGCTGTGTCTCCTCTTCTGGCCTTTTTAACCAGCAATATTTGTCAAGGAAGAGACTTGGAATCTTATCTTTGGTTGTGTTGTTTGGGACACAAGGGGCCTCGTTTGGGGTTTTAGCCTGCGGGCAAGCTGGTATATCGCACTTGTAGCCTGACACCAGTTGACATAGCATAGTTGCCCAGGTCACCCTACATAAACATTGCTCTCTTTCTGGATGAAGCCACCGAACAATGGATATATTTTTGTTGACTGTCAGCCCTCAGAGCTCAGACTGAGACTAAACTCACCTGGCTGGATTTCGTAGTGAACTTTCTGCCCTGCTGTTGAACTGTGAAGATGGAATTGCATTGTCCTATTACAAGAGCTTGTTTATTCCATTGAGGCACGATTCAAAATCTTCAACAAAGATCAATTCTTCATCACTTATCTATCGCCGAAACTTTTAAAATTTGAATTTGCTTTGTGGATTTGTTTGAAAATATCTGCTTCACTTGGAGTCTGAGCTTTCAAAGCCATAACCATAAGTCTGCGGCACAAACATAAAGCTTGTGAGCCAAGTCTAATAGGGCCTCAGTGGAAGATCGACTTCAGCAGGAGGTCCTCCACTGTGATTCATCTCTATTGTGTTGCTGGTTTGTTACCTTTCCCTCAAAGAGGCTATTGCTCCCGTGGCTCCCACAACAATTATCACCCGCTTGTCTCTCAGCTTGCCTGATGGCGCCGAGTTGTTGTCTCAGTTTCTTGGCCACCTTCCTCCACATCTTTATATTTACCTTTGCGGTTGTGCTGTGTTAGTCATATATAAACCTGTTATGCATCACCCACCGGCCATGAAAGATAATTATAGACCATAAGGAGCAATGGGCTTAATTTTCCAAATTAAGTGAAACTTAATAATACTCCCCTAAATCCTGGCAGTGATTAATGGCTGGGAGACGTCTAGGCAAAAATGTTATGTACATACAGGTCAACTGCTTTGTGTGGTAGATAAATAATGTCCTTTAAAAAAATTATATTGGGCATAAAAAAGAACATGCAAAAAATTATGATGAGGAATAGAAATAATACACATTACTATTTTTTTTTTGCATTGTCCTCTAAAAGTTTCTATTAAACCACATATGAGAAATAAAAAGGCAGCATAAGCTACATACAAGTCTAAAGCAGCCAACACCACCCCTATGCACATCCACTTTTTTATACATTTAGGGAAAATATAATCATTCTTTTTAATTAGTGCACCTGGGCACTCTATTAAAATTCTAATTCACCTCATCCACCTCGATTGATCTGTTCACAGTGGGTGGCTGTGGTGAAATGCACTGTATAATATTCATGCTGCTACGCCTTGGTTGTGCTGTGTGTCAGAAGCCATCTTGCAGAGAATCCCTCACCCACCTTGGAGCGCAGCCTGTGGAACTGATGAGGTGAAGAGCATTGCTCTGCAGCTCCATGCTAGTAATCACGGGACTGAAGAAACACATACATCATCTGCCACACAGGTTGGCATGGCGAGTGAAAAGCCTTCACATCACGTAAGATGTTGGACAAATGATGGCCATACGCGTGTTTGTCTCCTCACAGATGGCTGTGCATCTTCAGTCAGGAAAAAGCTGAGCCTGGCACTTATTCCCCTCCCCCAATCCACTCCTCTTGCTCCCTCTTCCTCTCTCCCTCCATCAGTCTTTTGTAGCACGTCCCGTTTTTTTTCCCCGCCTCCCCTCTGCAGGAGGTTTGATATTGGCAACACAGTTAGTGCCCTCCACGGAAATAACAGTGGAAAAGATGACATAAATTATTTGCCAATTGTTTGACACATGCAGGGCATTGTCCTTGCTATAATCATCAGCACTCTGTCACCTGAAGGTATGAACGGTGCCACTGCTGCTTTGTGTCTCTCTGCTAAGCCTCTTGGGCTGTTCGGGGCTCCTGTTCTCCTCAGTAAAAAGCATATGACACACCTATTCACCAAAGGTGCACGAAGGGAGGATATGGAACGAATCACATCGTGATTAATAATTAATGCAGAAATCATAGGCCAGCCCAGGATTTAAACAACATTCTTCTATGGTGATGTCTTGCTGTGGCTGACATTTTCTCATGGAGCAGTGGAAGTTACGCTGTTTGAAGACACTCGTACAAAAGGCCAGCATCTTACTGTTTGTAAATATTTAATTTCATGAACTCCTGAGAAGCAGCAGGGACAGAAAGGGACCTGAAGTGATTAAAATAATACTGTTTACATGGCACAGTGGAGGGAACACAGCTTCTTCCTTTCCTCCACAGTACTTCAAGTTCTATATTTTTTTCCCCTCAGAACTATCACACAGAATTCTTTTAAATTTTTCACCATTTAAGCTGTCTATACCCCTTGTGCATGCCATACAAGGACATCTTAGGATTATCTCAGTTTACATATTTTATCTTCATTTCTCCCGGACCCAAAATTACACAAGCACCATTAAAAAAATGTCCGCATCTTCATACAAATTGGTCAGCATACTAGAGAACAGATCCGGTATAAATAATTTGTTGTTTCATGATTTATGCACACAAATAAAGCAGAGACATAATGACTCATACAAACAAACACAAATGATATGCTGTTTTGAAGCCCAAATAAGCAATTCTGACTCCTGTTTACATGATTTTTGTTTAAAAAAAAAAAAAAAAAAAAAGTTGGGTTGCTATAAATAAAATATACTCTTTGTATTTACTGATGAACAGACTTCTATAATTTTGACTAAGAAAACTCATTGCAGCTGCATCCAATTCTGTATATCTTAACAATTGAGGCATTATGAATCAAAGAGTTAAACAGATAATATCAGCATATTTTGGACAATAGGGCTAAAAATCCTAAAAAAACAAAAAAAACAAAAAACATCTTACACACCATCATACAGATTTACAACACACACTACTGGATCTGTAAAGGTCTGTTCAGCAGTTTACAATCAACAATGAATGGCATCGAAGATATAAACAGAGTTTTCCGGTCTTATTTCCCCAGGCAAAGAAATTACACTCAGCAGTCTATGCAGTTCCATTAAAAGTGCTGCCTGCATGTGCGTGAAAGAATAAGAGACTGCGAGAAAACAATGTTAGTTTATGTGCGTGAGTGTTTGGTTTATTTTCAAAGAGCTTGCCAATGTCAGTATGAAACACATTTTAGTTAGCTCGTGTAAAGACTATTGTTATTAAATTGTGGATGGTGATGCATTGCAGTTTATATGTAGCATCCTCCAGTAAACAAGAAGATCTCCAAAGGGGCTCAGGCACACTGCATGCACAGTACACAATACATTATAGTGCATAGATATGAGATATAGAGCTGGATCAATAGATGATTTAGCTAGATGAAGAATGATGCGTGGCCCAGAACAAGAAAATACAACAAGAGACGAAAACGGTCCCTCCTCATGAAAAATGCTCATTATCAATGGGGGAGGTGTTTCGTCTAGATGTAATGAGATACTGTCATGCTGTGGTACAGTGCAGAACAAGCAGAGCCACCCCTATGCAGCCTGTACCATTCTATAATGTCCTTGCCCTTGATCAGTTCCCGCTGCCTTCAATTGCACTGAAACCCATTATAAATTAATCACCCCATCTTGCAATTTGCATAAAACACACACAGCACCATTTCCGTTCACCTCTGTCTATGAACTGGATTAGGAGAAACTGCATTAAATGGCACATTAAAGGAGAGAAAGCAGATCTGTGGCGAAAGGCGGTAATTCGGTGACAGTGGCAGTAGAGCAATTCCTGGGAGAAGTATAATTAATGCATGCCTCGCAACCATACATGGGGAAACAGCTCGCTGCATTTAGGGAAAAGAATGAGAGAAATTTCCTCCTATGAGTTCCCCAGTCCTCCGTTGCTTCTTGTTATTTCTTCTGAAAAACACAGCATGACTCTGCTACCATGTTTCATGCTTTGACAAATCTGTGCATCCAGAATTATGAGATTCCAGAGGATTTACAGGTCTTATCTCCCATGTTTATTTTGGCTGCGCGAGGCAGTGAGATGTGCACCTGCTCGCTCAAATTATAACAGATTTGCCCCGGAGTGATGAGGTAATCAGCTATCTGAAAACGCCTAGCGATTACTCAGACAACGAGGAGCCAGTCACGACAATAAACTTAACTGAAAGACTGAAGATTGATCACAGAGTTCTCATTTAGACAAACAGGAGTTTGAGAAAAAAGCAATTCATCTGATCTGTCCTCGTGTATTTTCTCTATGAATCAGCAAAAATAGTCAGGCCATCCCTGACTTAGATTAAAAAAAAGAGCATAAATCACATAATTATGTTGTCAAAACAACACCGGATCTTTGCACACACACTCTTGGTTACCTATAAAAAAATGCTTTTATCTTTATGTTCTGCTTAGATGTTCCTAATTAATCTAGTGCTCACACTCTATGCTCTCTCCCTGAATTCTAAGCAGAAAATAAACTTTGCATCTAAAACAAATAATTATTGCATTCACAGATGTTAAAGGCAGCTTTTGATGGGACTTGATGCAGAATTACATCTTTATTTTGTGCCTCTTCACCCAACTTCCCACTGCATGTACTGTATAAATGTCATTTTTCCCCAACTGCTCATTCTAAAATAGTTTTTGAGGACGGTTGATTGAAAAAAAAAAGTACATGCAGTGTAATTATGAAATGATCTGGCTGTGAAATGGACATCAGGCTTGTAAAGCTGCCCGCCTAACAGTCTAGTTTGGCAGTGAGGAGCCCAGATTAACAACACAACAGTAGTTATTCTCCCAGTGCTTTCCTAAATGTCACAGTTTGCATTTGTCAGATTGCAATGTATCACTTAGAGGGGGGTGATGGGAAACCCTCCAAGAGTAACCTTGAATGGCAGCCAATCGGCACGGGACCAATGGCCTCCCATTCCTCTGCTTCACTGCACTGGTGCTGCGCTCTACAGTATATTTAAACACATGCCGACACCCAAGAGGAGGAGAAATAGCACCTGACCCCTTGAAACTGATACCCTCGAAAGCAAGGGAGAGGGGAAATTGTTTAATGAAGATGGATCACAGTGATGGCTTTACATTTCATTTCTTAACAGCGGGCATACGGCTTTATTACAGCCAGCCCTCACCTTTGTCCTCTCCCTCTCAGACGAGGCACTCAGGAGGCTCTGTGTACTCACTTTAGTTTTGGTTTTAGTGCCTTTTTTGGGGAGGTGTGTGTGTGTCTTTGTGTGTGTGTGTGTGTGGTGTCTCTTGCCTCCTGAATGTAAAAATCTGCCTGCATTGTGGAACTTGCTTAGCTGGCTAGTCAACAGGGAAATGTTGACAATTCAGCCCAGTTCCATCTGGCCACATTCTTCCTGGTCTAGCTGCTCTGTGAGGTCTCCTGTGAAATGATGTCCTCTATCAGCACTGAATGTCACAAGCTCGACACCATTATTGCAGAATCGGATCCCCGCAGACTGTATGGAGGGGAAGGGATTCAAAATCTCTTTTCTGATAGTTTCCTCCTCTGTATAGTGAAAATAAAAAGACTGAATGCAGGAACAGAATTTTAATGAGGATGCAGTTGGTGCTTAAATGGACATAAGCTATCTGCACATTAAGGTATGTTTGTTTTGATTGCAGAGGTATTTCTAAAATCTAGCCTGACTTTTTTTTTATCTTCAGTAGATGATAGTCTAGCACTGGCAATGTAAGACTGACTTAATTCCTGTAAAAATTACTTTCCTTGTCATAATTAGCACTTTTATTTCTTTGAGGTTTTGGTTCATATGATGCAAGAGACAAATTTGTTGCAGGACCTCCGCTACGACTGTGGTTTAGGTAGTAGAGTGGGTTGAACACCAGTTGCAGGGTTGGCGGTTCCATCTCTGGCTCCTCTGAGTGCCAAAATGTCCTTGAGCAACACACTGAACCTGAAGTTGTGTTCTAAGATACCTTTACAGGGCAGAAAATTGATGAATTAGAGACACTGTAAAGCATTTTGTGTAGTATTAAGGTAGAAAAGTGTTGCATAAGTGCGGACCATTTACCATTTACTATGTTTAGACGTTAATTCTAAACTCAGGTTTCAACACACAGATGTTTAATTCCAGTGTGCAGGTTTAGACATTTGTCCCTTCATTTTCCTCAACCTGTCACCCACTTGGCAGTAATAGTGCTTCAAATGGTTTATGTGACATTCAGCACCTATAATCTATAGTTTTAGAAAGTTTTATTAGACCAAACTCACTTCTCAGATCTTAAAACTAATATAAACTACAATAACACAAATTGCATATCTACAAACAAGGACTGCATCTTTCAAACAAAATAATGTAGACACATCATGATATTGGTCTAAGTTTGGAGTAACTCCATTACAGTTGTTCAGATGTGTCATCAAATGTGATATTTTCAATCAATCTGATCAGTATGACAAACTCTGATGGTAGTGTAATTATTTTGCAGGCATTCAGTCATGAACTTAAGCTTTGAACAAAGCATAATTTTGACCTGATCATCATTTGAGATAACAAGTGAGATTTATCCCCAGAGGACCATGAATATCTGTATCAATTTTCACAGTAACTCATCTTGTAATTGCCAAAACATTTCACTCAAAACCAAAAGTGGCACTAAAAGCAATGTCAAGGGATCATCAGTGTCATTTGAAGACATTATCTGGGCAGCATGAAAGTCTGCAAGAACATTTCATGGCAGTTTCATGAAGTTGGTGAGATATTTTAGTCTGGACCAAGTTGGTGAATCCAGTGATCAATATTGCGGCAACTAGAGCCATAACACCAGTAGTTAATTAGCATGGTGGGTTAATGCATAGCACTAGTCTCCCAAGTTGAATATTGTTGGTATAATGGATTTGGACAGGGGGAGGTCTACAAAAACTTGATTATGTTGTCTCATTTCACAGTTTGTGGGTCAATAAGCACAGCAGATACTCAAATTGTTGTGCACAAACACTGATAATGTGAGTTTTTAATAATATGTCCCCTTTAACTGCAGTGCCACATCATTGAAACTGATTCAGAATGGTTTTCTAAGGGACAGATGAATCTGATCTACCCACAGGAGGAAAATCAGCTTGGAAAAGCTTAGATTTAGATTGATTCTGCATGTGTCATTTTGGAGGGCAGTTACAAAGAATGCATTCTGTTGTTAAAATAGATCACTCACTGAGGCAAACATGTGACAAGAATTTTAGCTGGAGCATATTGATGCTATTAGATTACACTAGATCTGCTTTGATGTTGACTTTCCCACAGTGATTCACATACACACACACACACACAAAAAAAACTAAACTACATCTGAGAAAAATCAAACAAATATTAAAAATATGTTTCCAGTAATCATTTGCTCTATGATCACATATTACAAATACATAATTGCTGACTTTTCTATCACTTGCTTTCATGTTTAGTGTTATTTAGAGGTCCTAAAACACACTAGCTGGGTGTAATAGAAGTGGCAGCTGCTATTTTCTACTCCGGACCTTTTCTGTAATTTAGCAGATGGACAGACTGAGGAATAAAGGAGTTAATGCGTTCATCTGGTATGCAGGACTCCATTAAAAAAAGAAAAGCTGTTGAACGTCTAAGGAGGCTTGCTTGTCTGTGAGAATTCATCAAGCTGTGCACTCTGTAGTCTGCTCGTGCTCTGGACAAACGTGATCCGTAGCTGACTGAAATCATGTCAGAGATGTCGCAGGCTGCAGTAGCTTCTGTGTCATCAAGTCCAACAGGTCGTATAGAAAAAGCCTGCTGAATTATGCTTTAAATAACAGCAGCTTTGCACTGACTGCTGTGTGTCTGCGACTGGCTTAGTCTCATCCCAACCACATGCTGAATGAGCGTTCTCTGAAAAAACAGGCTTACCACAAAGACAGCAGTGATTTAAACCATACCATAATTTCGGATGTAATTTGTAAGTAAATTTTAAACTCGCAGCCTGTGTATCGTTGTAATTATTGTGCAAGTATGGCATTTACTTAAAGTATACCTGTGATCAGCTTGTTTGCACAAAGAGTAGCGCTGTGGATGTCTAAGACGGAGCAGTCTGCACCTCTGAACCCCGGACCAAAGGCCAGAGGTTCAAATGGACAACAAGGCCTTCAGGGAGAAACTCTGAACTCTTCTCACCTTGATGAGATGACAGAACTAAGTGCGTCAGCAGTGCAGTCTCTCCCTGAAACTGAGCAAGCCCCTGGTTGTATTGAATATTTTTACATCACGGGGAGATTTTAATCCACTTATAGCACCAAACAGTCTGAGGATTTGAAGCTGTGCTGCAACAAATTCAATTTAGCACCACGGGTAATTCATTTTTGCCCAGTATATCGAGATATAGATGGATATGGAGGTATGGTAGTTCCTCATACAATAGCGATTGAATTTTAAATGAAAGTTAATAGAAGTTTCAGTCATCAAAAAACTCTGAACTTGCTCCGGTTCGTGAACCAAGGGGAGCATTTGTCTGGTATAACAAAGATATATGAGTCTCTCAGTACACAGCTCGCTAGTCTTAATTAGGTAGCGACCATCAAATGGGAATTGTATCATCACATTGGTAAGTGTACCACAACATGCTCGGCCCCAACCTTATACATTTATGAATTTCAATATTAACAGGGGCATAGAATACTTAGAGGAATAATTAATGCCCGGCTAAATTGAGTTTGAAAAGCCTGCGGTTTACCGTGTCATTGGTGCAGACTGTCAGCCAATTGCAGTGGCTGAGGGATTGGGAGGGTCAATGTGTAATGTCCATGCGATGAGTAGTGCTGCTTTATGACTTCCATTTGCTCCATTGTGGGCAGCCTTCCCACTGGTCCTCACTAATGACGCCTCTCTAATGCTGCATGGAAGAGCAGAGGAGGGTAATGTAAGTGGAGATAGGGGAGCCACTTGGGTAAAAATTAAAACATGATAATTGATAATATTTCAATGTAGCTTAACAGAATTGCTCCATATCATGCTCAAGAAGATTATCAATGAATAATTAATAACACATACACACGTTTCTTAATTAAGATGGAGCAGATGTGAGCTTTGAATGTTGATCCGCAGGGTGTGGAAGCTCCGGCCAAAGTGCACGACAAAGGCAGTTTAAGGGCCGGGCTGTTCTCTAACAATTACAAACTGGGTTGTTTTATTTGGTGTTTTTGTGAACCAAATGTATGAGTGAGATAAATATGATGTCAAAAGCTGCCCACACACCGTTTCAAACCCTTTGTTTACCCACATCTTCCTTATTATGGTGATGTGATTAGAAGACTCTCATCTTGTCATCATGTTCAGCCACATTTCCTGAGTGCTTCCTGGGGCTCAAACTGGGGCTCTCATACATACATAATGTCCTGGTATATGTTTTTCATTGTGTCTGACATGGCCTTTTTAACCTTCAAACTATTACCAGAACACTTTGTTTTGCACTGGTACGCTGTTTTGTTATTTCATTATTATTTTTAAGTGCACTATAATGAAGGAAATGGGTTAATCAGTGGTGAACAGAACCGTTACTTAAGTAAAAGTAGGCACATCTCTCTAAATATTGTCAATTACAAATCAGTACAAGTACAGAAATATATACAGCTAAATACACTTTAAGCATCAAAAGTGTAAATGCTTTTAAAAAGAATGCAGCAGGACAAAATCTGGAAAAGGAAAAAACAAAAAAGATAAGATATCACAGTGGGGACAAGGGGGTAGTGCAAACATTTAAGGAATATCCGTAGTAAAATTAAAAATAAATCAAAGTACTAGTTCTGATTGTCCAAATTTCTTTAGATGGAAATAGCGGTACTGCACATATGAATAGTATCACATAGATTCTTTCATAATTATAATTACTGATAGAGAAGTATTAATATTGCACAGATTTTTAGGTATTTTGCACTACAATCTGGAGACATACCTGTAGCCCCTCCCTCTCTTTTCTAAGCCCCTCCCACCAGAAGAGCATAATGCTTTAAAAGCACCAAAATAGTTGAGCTACAGGTCCACATTCATTTAGGACTTTACCCAAGATTCAGTCTTCTCTCTTCTGGGTAAAAATCCTCCATGTAACCAGCAGCACTACAGACATTATGCTAATTCATCTGCTCTGCCGAAAAAGTTCTGTCATTGGATAAGATCTTCCGTCACGCAACATTTTTTAAAAGGCCTGAAAACAGAGCCACGTGGAGGTGCAGATATCTAGTTTCCTTACTGACCACTTTAGTAGCAATTTGCAGAAAGGTTAGTATATAATTACGATCAAAGAGTAGTTTTTTTGCCTCCTGTTCCTCTTTCGACAGTTGAGTTTTGGTCAGAAAAAATACTTTGAATGTGAAATTTTGCTTATTATATTTTGTATAGATTAAAGTTTAATCTCAAATAACAAACTGTATTTGATAAACTTTTAATTTAAAATCTGAATCCAAAAGGTACTACACTGATATGATAAGAAAGTAAAATATTTCACTAATAAAGTCTAGTAGAAGAATAAAATAATATAATCTAAAGTGCAAGTATCTATTTTAGTAAGTGTACTTAGTTACTTCCCACCACAGGAGTTAATAGAGGTCCAGACTTGGCTATAGATGAGCTGCAGGAGTCATGAGAGTGAACCTCACAGTGTCATGGTGCTTCGGTTGGGTGTTGTTGTGCTTCGGAAGTAAAATAATTGCAGGAAGCGAGGGACTCGACTAAATCATGCCAGTCTGGGGGAGAGCGGGCAGAAGACAGGAGCTGGACTATTCAGCTGCGATGTCTAGAAGTGCATTTCCTCTGCAGTGCCCCTTCTGATCCAGCTGTCCCTTATATCATAGATGCTCTGTTTATGTTTGGAAATCAATTGATATTGTGCATGATGGATGAGCTGTTGGCAGACCTGCCCTCTCTTTGGAGTGGAGTCAGAGGTGGCCCGATTTAATGGATAGCTTGTCGGCTTTGAAACTAAATGTGCAACTAGTGCGACATAAAGTATACAGCTGTTGGAAGGTGGTGTTAAGTTACAGATGTGCTACGATATCTACAGTAGGAGAACATGAATATCAGGAGCTGTGTGATGTAGTACTGTCTTTGCTGTAAACTACACTCAGAGGGGATATTATTTATTTTATGTCTTAGAGTCGATAATCTGCAGATATTAAATATAAATACGAAAACAAACAGGAGGAAAGACACAAAGAGAATCTTTGTTCTTCACACATCAGTGCTGTAGCAACTACGACGCCACGCTAACGTTAAGGCACGTAATAGGTGCATTATTAGCTGCTGGAGTGTCTTTTAATGAAGCAGCTAGTGCTTCTGCTTTCTGATAGCCTGGGAAGTATAAGACAGATAGGTGACCTAGATTAGATAAAGCTGTGTGTGTGTGTGTGTGTGTCTTCCCAGTCTTATACAAATAGGGAGAGCCCAGTAATAGCCATCGTCTGAACGTGCACTTTCATCCTGGTGCTTTTTCTTGCCTCCAGCGATGGGAGTGGATGACCTTTTACTGTCAACTTCTAACATGACAAATTACAGAGGCTGGATGACCGTGTTTTTTAGGAATGCAAGAGTTCACTGCCTGGTCAGGCCGCTAGCAGGGCAGCGGACCCCTACAATGGAGACAGATGTATTAATTGATAGATAATAGTCATAGATGTATCGACTGCGGGCTTCTTATTTTCAGGCAAGAAACATGATAGCCCAGTCAGCCTGTAAAGGGGTTCACTGTTCCCTCCCCACAGGGGCTGCCGGAGCAGTACGGACCTGCGGAAACTAGATCACGTACCCAACCTCAGGACAGATGACTCCTGGGATGAACCTCCACTCCAAAGGCTTTGTCTGAATGGAAAGACAAAATTAGGTGCAACAATTTCTTCAGAAACAGGCTCGTGTGTGTGTTTCTTTCTTTTTTTTCCCCTTCATGAGCTGGTGGTGAAAGCTAAGAGGGTGTGTGTGACATGTCTTGGCGAGAGATCCAGAGGTGGCTCACATGGTCTGCTCTGTTGTGTGATGTCAGTGCCCTCTTTAATTGGAGATCAGTTGGGCCAAATGCAGCGAGAGCCTTGCTTTCTGACCTCATCGGGCTGATCTGTGCCATCCATTCAGCCCACTCTCTTGCAACCACATCAGTCACCGGCCTGTCAGTTGACTCAAACAGCTTGTAAGTATTTATTGTGCTGATTATGTGTACGGCACTGACTTGCCAAGCGACGCTCTCTTAAGAAGTGTGTCTGATGCTTACATAATTTACAGCACTTCCTGCCAATAGCTGCAACGGGGTCGCTGATGCGTTTTAGCGCTGACCAGGCCGGCAACTGTACGATCAGGGTCATTCAAGAGCTTTTGTTCATCTCGTCAGATGCGCGGCCATGTGGAAATCATTACATATTTACTCGCAGTGTGTTCATTCTGTCCCACACAGATTGGATCATTACATATTCCTCATTTGTTCAATGACACTACTGCATTATGCAAATGCTTATTGTAATGGATTTAGTCCCATAGACCAAATATTACTGGTGTAGTTATCACATATTGCAGTGTAGCCAACAGTTAGTGAGCTGAGAAAATGAAACAGAAATTGCCCGGCATCCCATCCACGCTTATGGACCTGAGCATTGTGGGAAAAATTATTATTTCATCCCCGGGGTTTTGAAACACTCGTAAACAATCATACAGCTTTCCATGCAAGCAGAAATTCATGTTGGCTGTGATATTAACTCAGGTTCTATGGGCTTCAGTGCAGTTATCCCATACGAATTAATTACACTCAGTAATACAGTGAGTGTAATAAGTGTTTGCCGTGTAAAGCTGCATTTTATTTTACTCCTTCGTCATAAACAGCTTTGCCACAGAGGCTGCCACATACAGTGGCCAGTGTTTCTTATTATGAAAGTGAAACTTTGCATTCTAAGCAAAATGCCATAAAAGGACAGTGCCAGCGATGTGTAGAGGAGACTAAGGACTGAACACACATCTGTTTGCTATTTTCACCAGTGAACTGGAAAGACATAGTCCTGGGTGCTTTTATTATAGAGAAACAAATGTTTGGCTAATAAAATCTCTCATGCAGACTGAGGGGCTCAACCACACTGTGGCAATATCACTGAAGGCTACCTAGATTCATGGCTAGTCCTCCAATAAAATAAACAGCCAATAAAACATCAGGCTGGGACTCCCCTGACAGCACTTTAACATCATTACACTTTCAACGAGCTTTCATTGAAAACTTGAATATATATTTGACTGTTCCCTATTACTTGTAGTCGACCACATGGGTCCAGACAAGGTTTTATGGCCTCCTACTTAATATCACATATCTCAATGCTCTGTGTAAAGTGCTGCGAGCTCAGTGAGTGTGAGCATCTTGTGGGGAGATCTGGGGCCGATTTGCGCTCACCATTGCTTACATAAACTCCACTTCCACCTAATCACTCTGACTTGACATCAGTAGCCACAAAGCATATGGTGCATATACGTTTTCCATCCGCAGAGGAATTCACAGGGACCTTACCTTTGTATGAGGAATTATATCACTGGAATTGAAAAATAATAATATTCAGAATAATATGATTACTCAATGATAGCAGATTTTAAAAGAACAACTTGCTCATTAACCCAAAAAAAGGCACATTAAAATGTAATTATGCAAATTATGCTTTATTAAACTGTATTACTGTTTGCACAATGTGTTTTTTTTTTTTTTAAATGCTGACTCCCATTCTGTATTTTGTATTAAGAGGAAAATCAAACTTTGGAACAAAGCCACTTTATCTGTGTAGAACGAATCTGTAAACTAAACAAATGTGATATTATGAGAAGCAAAATGTGTGTTTAATATGCAATGTTGGTTTTTGTAAGATCAGTTTTACATGTAATGGAACCAAGAGTCCCCTTTGAACCAGCTGTATATTAATTTTCTTTGTGTAGACACCCACAGATCACTTTCAGTGAGGTTAATCCATCTGACCTTTGCTGTTACTACAGTATTTAACCTGGTGTGTATACAAGGATTTTCAAGAGGATTAAGGAGGTCCTTAATAGGGGATTAGCCAAATCCTCATGTTCTCTGTCCCAAACTCTATTACACCGAGGGATTAGACTATCAACAATAGCTGAGGGCATTTTGGTTAAGAGGGTGGTATTGAAGACATGTTGCTGCTCTCGTTCTAATTGGACTTAAATGGCTGAAAGGCTTCACAACTTGGTGTAAAATGTGAAGACCGCTTTCCTCTCAAATCGCCAAACACTGGGAGGGTGTGAAAGACGTCACACTGGCACAGTTTTTGCTTTCTTTTTGACAACTCTGAAGGCTGAATTTTGTCTGGTTAAAATCTGTAATTACAAGCTGATGACAGGATTGCACATTCCATTAGTGTGTGGTCCAAAGTGAATATAATGTGTGTGTTCTCCTGACACACAGCCATGATGCCAGACTCCCCCTATAGGATCCAAGCAGTACTTCAGTGAGGGCTGGAAACTTCCATCCTCACTGATCCAGCATAATTTCAATGGATTTCACTAATAAGTTCATTTATTTATTTATTAGTGATTCCTATGTTGTCTTACTCAATTGTAGCAACTTTTGGCATTTAATAGCAATTCTTTGTGTTGTTTTGGTGCGGTGTTGTTTGCTTAATTAACTGTAGTTTCTCTAAATTCATTACTTTCGTGGAATTGCTTTTCTCAGATTATATGTCTTGAGACACTCAGCTGCCAATTTATTAAGTAGATCTACACTAATGCAGTCTAATACAACAGTAGTGCAATAAATCCTACCATCAGGAAGTTGATAGTGTTTTTGTTGAGACAGTCAGAGAAGCGTAGACTCAAATTTATGATCATTTTGGTCACCCTGTGCATATTGATGAAGGTAAACAGACTAATATTTTAGTCCTTATACGTACCTATCACTATAATGCTATACACTAAAACAAGCTATCTTTCAACATGATGAAAAGATTGATTCGAAAACATTGTTGGAAAAAACTGAACATTTCATGGTGGTACATTTACTGCAGGCGTGAAGTTTGAGACTGTGTTAGCTTTAGCTAGGTGTCTGTGAAGAGTCCAAGCGGAGAAAAAGATTATCACAAAAAGCCACAAATTGCATATATTTTCTTTAATCATTTGCTAGAACATGTAAATAATGAAAAAAGAAACAGAAAATATATAAAATTATTGTAATATGCCGACAGTTGCAACAAATAAATAAAAGAAAAAAGGTGTCACCTACAAAGAAATGTAAATTACTACTTTAAAGTATGTCATAGCAGATATGCTTGATCTCAGCAGATAGAATGCAGCAATTTTGGTGACATGCGCCCAAAAAATTCCAAGTGGGTCCATATTTAGATCTGTGATATCACCCAGGATAACTTTTGCAGTCAGTCATCTTACAGAAACCTCCCAACAAGAGGCACTGAGAGGCCACTTTACTCTACGCTCTAACTCGTGCTGTACTGTTTGTTTTTGTGTTTGTCTGTGTGTGTCAGTGCGTGTTTGCTGCCAGGCCAGAGGTGTAACCGAAAGGCCTACACGCTCCTCTCTCCAGATCATGTTCCTCACTGTTTACTCCTCGAGACACACAACTAACTCAATTTGTTGGCAACTTACGTTTTAAGGCATCCCGCTTGTCAACTGATATTCATGGAATTTCAGTGAGAGCTTCACAGTGAGTCAGAGCAGAGACACAGGGAGGCTGACAGCGCTAATGGCTATAAAGATAAGTGGAAGAATGTTGACGCTTGAGAAAGCCACAGGCAATGGAAGAGGATGAAAGAGAGAGTTCACCACTTAGACCGCTCCCTCACAATGGGGGGACACAACTAGTATTTATCAGCTCCTACTCTTCAAATTACTCCCTTTAAACGCTGCTTAAAGCAGTGAATAAATAAAGCTGACTCAGACAATCCCACAAACCAACAGTGGGTTTGATTATATCATATTAAGGCTGTGAATGATTTCATCCAACTCGCCTGCTGCTTGAACGTGCAGCAGCATCGAGGCATAAATAAGCACAGAGAAGACAGTGATATTTGCCTGTTGAGAAATGACTTATTAAGACTGGAGCTGCCTTCGTGCTCATCTCTTTGTCTTTTATCCATCTTTTACTCTCCCTCTCCCTTCATCTGCTTCTCTCTGAGCTGCAGCCAAAGTAAACACCACGTTCACTTCTCTCAATCACAGGATCTCTCAGAGGAAGAGGGGGCAGTGCCCTGGCACAGCGCTGGTGGCCGGGCCCGGGCAGTGGAAGAGGAAGTAGGCCACTGCCTTTAAAACGTTCTATCATTCCAGCGCCAGGAGGGAATTCACATCTATCAGAGCATGTGCTCACTAACTCAAGTGCTCCTACTTGACATAAATATTTGCATGACATGGCTTGACACGGGAGATCCTATCGTAAGTCATACAAACTCATCATAGCCCATTACAAGCAGCGCTCACAGTGACCACCAAGACAGACAGTGGCTAAGTAGAGAATAATGGCTGACTCCTGGCCCGGCAGCAGCTACAGTTACAGAGACATGGGATCATTCTGTCATCACGTTTTTAAACAAAATGTCATCCCAGCTATTAGATTGTCATTTTTAGCTGCTCCGTCACAGCCCTGCAAAAGTCCAGTGACAGATAGTCCTCCTGCTGCGTGCCTCTCAGCGGTTATGCGCCTGTGCTTTTTCCCACGTACTTCAACCTTTGCCTGACTGCAGCACACATCACTCTCAATTGTGCTTTGTGTAGCAGCACGAGGAAGAGCCTCTCTGTTATTTTTGGTGTGTGAATGTGTCCGTGAGGTGCAGTGCGTTCGAGACAGGCCTATTCATTTTACTTTTGTCCATCATCGCTTACTGTATTTGAGAGGAAGTCCCGGCTTTCATGCAGCACTGGGGCCAGTTTGTGTCCAACTTCCTTCATTTAGTAGAAAAAAAAAATGCACGGTTTGTGACAAAATCACTGGCTTGTTTTCCTGCTCAGCCAACTCCTCTGATTCAAAGTGTGCGTTACAGATAGCTTTGGCTTGGAACCAGCACGGTTTGCCAAGCAGGTTATCCCGCTGTGCACTTAAACATAAATCTACTGCTAAATAGTAACTCCTAGACATGCAGACAAGTTTGTCTAAGTACCCTGAATAAAAATAAAACACTTATGCGATGTTAGGCTGGTTTTAGGCTCACCATAAGTACTAAAATGCTTCTAACATGCATGTAAATCTGAAATGTGTCCTAATCTCAGTGTGAGTCTCTTCACTGTCCCTGTCACGTGTAGTTTAAGGTTTATTTTATCGCCTACATTCAGCTTCTACAGGTCCCTGCTTTGATTCAGGATTACAGGAGCATGTAAAATAATGGATGTGAGTGTGGTAAGTTCACATGACTGTGATCAAGATGAGGATTATTTGCATGCATTCATGCTGCGTCTCTTTGCAGAATGATCACTGTCATCTTGCAACAATGGAGCTGATATATGAAATATGACAATACTGAGACATTCATGATTATTGATTGGTATTGTTAGGAAATTTAAAAGAGCCATATGTCTTCATCTTCAGCAATGACATACGTATAACAAATAAGTTTACCACACTCTGCGAACCCAAAACCCAAAGGCAACATTGTAGGCTTCTGATACACATCACGGGGTTACTTCATTACATGTGTCGTTATAGTGAGATTCTTGCATGAATTAGCGAAATAAATGAATGGAAACCTTTTTCTTGACAAGCACATCCATAAAAAGCAGGAGGGAAGAGTTTGTTATTGAAATACAAATGAGTTTCTTATTAGACAGGTGTGCACTTTTTGTAGTCTAATAAATATAGTATCATAATACACTTATAACTTTTACAGTGCAGCTTTGTAAGAAGAGCACAATGTGTGGTTTCGGGGCTCATGCATCTTAGTCAAGCGCGATTCCTCTTGGAAATGTGTTTATGAAAATAATCCTTTCTCTGTTTGTTTGGAATTGTCACAGACAGGAGGATGTTTCCTTCCTCTCAAGGTTAGCAAAGTTGCTCAGATGAATGGTTGCTTGAGACTGCGCTCGTATGTCAATGTTTACCCCATTAGTGACAGCTCCAAGGCAGCGGGCCACTTAATATTGTCTGTGTTGCCCCCGACTGTCCCCGTACGCCAGTTCAAAAGTTCAGCCACTTCCTCAAGGGTCTCATCACGTTCTCGCCACATCTTGATTTTCAAAGCTTCACGAAGAGACTCGGCCTGTCAGGAGAGATACCACAAAAAAATGATGATGGAACACAGGTTTGGAGCCAGGGCCGGTCAGGCTAACAAAGCTGCCTCCTGGCTCTCTGGTTAGGAGGCCTGGACGATGGAGCTCATATTAAAGGTTGCGTAGTGGTCCAGGGCACGGCTGCCTGCATCCAGCTAGAGGAGGAATTGATTGTTCTGGAAACTGATGAAGCTCGGGCACAATTAGATTGCAAGGCAGCACTGTGAGGTGAGAGAGCACCCTGCCTGCCTCGCTGTTGATTGATGGTAAAATAATAACCACTGCGTATTAACTACAGAGTTCACCACCAGGTTAAGGTGGGCCAAAAAATTGCTGCTCTTATTAGATTCCGATACGACTTGCGATGTTAAAAGATTATTTTCATTGAGGCTGTGGACAGTCATTCTGCGAGCCCCTAAGGTGGTTTACTACAGTATGCTGCTGCTGAACGTCTACATGAGAGTTTGGAGTCAGCAGGGCACTGGGTCAGGAGTCACACCAGGACATTAGCGAATGTTGTTCTGACATTCAAACCTAGAAAAACAGATGTGATGCTTTATTTAAATACAGTCATTCACACACGAGGTCTCACAGGGTCCCCTCATGTTTCACCGTTTCCTCGTATCTCCTGTGCTGCATCGATGTCCGCTCAAAAACGTTGCTCCTAAAAAGCAGGGAGAGCATCGGTTTATCATATTACCAGACTTCAAGATGAATATCCTCTTTCATGCACACGTCAGGGAGCCAAGCCGGTGAGTGCACAACCACATTATAATACATGAGTGAAGAAACATGCAGCTCATGGACAGAGGTAGTTTCACTGAGCAATCTATCCACACTCTAGATAAGGATTAGGCAGGCCAAACAGTTTCCTCAATATGTGGTTACAAAACAATTTCCTTCCCTCCCCACCCCTTGCTCAAAGTGTGTAATCCTGCTGGTCATTTGTTAGCTGGTGCATCTCCCATGTGGAGGCGAGGCTGCTGGCAGAGTGTTGGGGTATACAGGAGGTGAAAGCTTATAGTCGCGTATCAGAGCTCGGGGATTCACGCTCATTTATCTCCATTTCTCGCTCACGGTGTCTAGTAATAAAGGCTCAAGTGAAAATGGTGTTTATCATTGGAATGACAACATCTCCCAGATGCTGCAGAAGAAATCTAGAAAATAGATAACGCATTACAATAACAAGTCCTTACTCTGCGGAGAATCCAATTAGGAGAGCCTTACATCATGATAATCAAGCGGAGGTGGACTGGTTCATTTAGACCAGCGGATAACAGAGCAGAGGGAGGTCTGGTCCCGGGGATCAGGGTTAGTTGCAGTCAGACCTGCTGCATACATCAGCAGTCATCTAGCGTGGGGAGCTTTACCCCCTAGTGGTTTAGGGGAGGAATACAAGCCTGAGCTGCTTTTAATAAACATTATGGGAAATGTGCTTCAGTGCTCGCAGTGAAAGCACCCACAGATAACTTGAAAAACTGAGGCTATGTTCACTTTCTTTTTGAGGAATACAGCTGCGTTCATTTCTAGTCAAAGCAGAAACAGCTGGGCAGTTTTCCTGTTTCTGTGCAGATGCTTATATGTGCATATGTCAGTAGAGCTGTGATGGTGGGATATGTCGTTGTGTTGCTGTGCAGTGGGTGCACCACTGGGCCTGTCTGTTCTGGTGCGCTGCTTTCCTGCTGCTCAGCATTTCACAGGGCCTCAGGGAGACACTAGGGGGACATATGACTGGGCCATGCAAAGCTGAGCTAGTCACTCCTATCGTTCCACAACAGACACATCCCTTTGGTGTCCTTCTGTCTCCTCACTGTCAGCGCACTCCTCAGCACGGCGGCAAATATAGCCCGGTGTTCGTCTCCACGTTCGTTAGCGGCGTCACATCACTGAAACATCTCAGAGCTGGCAACTGCAGAGCAGGTGCACATGTTGCCACAAGGACAAAATGGACATTTCTGCACCCCTTTCTCAGCAAAGCTCTGTGCTGACATAACAATTTACCACCCACCAGCACGTACTATGTTTGGATCACTCTTTAACATTTACGTGACCACGCAGTGATTTATTGGTGCTTTGATAATTCTGTGTTCAAGGATACAAAGTATAAGCTCTAACATGTAAGAGACGGTGGACACCTAATGCTGACATGCTCAGTTTCTGACAACAAGCAAAATATAAGATCTTTTTCACGTTAGATGTATAGAAAAGTTGATATATTCAGGATAAGAAAAAAAGAGGCTTTTAGATACTCTATGTTCTCAAGCATTTCACTAAGCATTAAACAAATCTAATTTCCTTAATCCATCCAAGTTAAATCAATGTGCCATTTTTAAGATACTATAGAGGAAAATATCACATATGCATAAAATTATATAAATACAGAAAATTAAAAGCAGAAATGAATAAATTGTCATTTAAAAGCTACATGCACGATTTACAATTCCATTAAAATATTGTAGTTGAATGTATTTGTAATGTAATTTGTATATTGAGCTGTTTATTTTGTATCTATCACAGAAAGATGATTTCTCACTACAAATACTCCATTTTTGTCTTGATTTATCACCACACATTCTGTTTGCACTATCTGGTTAGATAATAAACTGTATTTTATTGCACTTGTTGTTAATGTGTGCAATAAAGTTGAATCGAATTGAACATGCTCACATATTTTGCAAATAGCTGTGCAAATACTGTACATATGTGCAGAAATAGACTGATGATGCAACTCTGCAGTCCGTATGGAGGTAGTATAGTGAGTCTAGCTCACAGTGTACATCTATACAGAATATAAATATGGTGGATCAAGGTATATCTGTCAATGTTATGTTATGTTTTAACCATACATATCCATTAGTTTCTTTTTAAGAAAAAGAAAAACAAAACGGAGTGAGAGGGATACTGGAAGGATGAAAACGAAACATCATGAAAGCCTGTTTTGTGTAATTACATTCAGGCTCATATGAGCAGCCTGTGGTGACTGTCTTCTCTCTGTGCTGTAGGCAAAGCAGCACATTGTTTGTGATGAGCATGAATGCTGACCTCTGCCCTCTCCGGTGGCCTCTGAAACCCCACTGAAAGTTCACAGGAGGGTCACGGAGTCCTTGTGCCTCCACAGACACTGTGTTGATGGAAACTCCACCCCTCCATCGCATCCACCACCGCCTCCCTCCTCTGTAAGTCTGTCTGTCTCGGTCAGACACAAACACACACTCCAAACCAAACAAACAAAACCTGCTCATGATGTGAGCATGAGGAGTCACAAGATATTTTGGGTCTGACAGCGTTCGGCCATTATTTTCCCATCAGGATGCTGAGTTGGAAATATTGGATTACACATGTAAACAAATGTGTATTAAACAGCTTATATAAATTACAGTGAATTACCAGTTTAAATTATTTATATTACATGTTGTCACATTAATAAAATCTTTACAAAATAGGCGTATTGTGTTTTTACACAGTGATAAATGATCGCTGTTATCACAGGGAAGCTTTCAGGACCTTAGCTGTTGGGGCAGATTCATGGATTTTTCTATGCTGCGTGGCTCCAGGCACGACCAATGGCAAATGGGGTTGATGTTCATCACATGAGATATCACATGCTGCTAGGCAGAACATCTACCATGTCCTGTTTGTAAGATATGCTGCTGTAACATGGAGATCATTTTCGTTTGGGGAAGCCATTAATACCGAAGATCTCACAGTCCTACTGATTTCAGTATGTAAATGATTTCGTGTGAGCCCAGAGCATGGCAGAGTGTTCGGGGTTTGCTGCGATAGTTTGTTTAGGGATCAGATTAGGCCCCGTGTCATTTCATGCTAGAGAATATAATAATGGCTGCCACTGCCGAGATGACTGTTGACATCATTACTCATGTGTTCTGCCACACACATCAATCTTCGCACGCCGTACAGACGCTCCTGAGGTGAATGAATTTTTCACTTTGGAGTTCAGTGCAGGGTCACGCAGACTCATAGCCTCTCATATGAGAGGAGCACAGCAGGTAAACCAAAGGACTTACCGGACTCATTTTTCTTTTTTGTTCTCTTTTTTTCACTACAATATCACATTTCTTGGGCTTTGTTTAACTCTGTAAAGTTACTGTACAGGATCTGGAAGGTTTGTTTCTGATCCAGATGCAGATGTAGGAAGCTATCAAGTTCAGTGACATATGTTGCACGGTTTAACATAACATGCCTAAAAATTGTCAGCTGGACAGTTCAACACAAAATTTTATACGAAGCCCTTGATTGCAGGGGTGTATTCTTCATGAGTCTTCGTAACTGTGGGTGGCACGGTGGTAATACTATCTGCAACCCTGTAATGTTAATATCATGATGTATACACGGTAAGTAGAGCTAATCCCCTATCAGAGAGGTCTCAGCATACCTGCAGATCATCTTATATCAGTCTTTTTTTTTCACCCTTTGGTATCAGGGATCTATGAAGACAGTACAGATGTCACAATGTTGTATTATGTTTCTAACTGAGGTGTTCTCCACTGACAGGTAGAGTGAAGGTATAAGAAAGGCAGGATTTACCCTCCTAAACTGTGTGCTGTCATCTTTACAAAGTATGTTCAGAGGGTGTGAAAGGGATCATTAGTTGTATGGCAGCGGAAGCAGCCGTGTTGTCAGCTACCTGCTATTTACTTCCCCTCATTACTGTACGCTGGCTGGTGCTGGTGGGAGTGTCAACATCATTAACATGACTGTCATTAGTCCTGTCCTACACTGCATGGAGAAGTTAGTCCTGGGGAGAAAAATGAAGCATCGCTCACCACCAACCTCTCCGCTGTCGCTGCAGCTACAGCTACCGTGCTGTAAACAGCTCCATTCAGCTGGACTGGAGAAAACACTGCCTGGAAGAAGAAGAAGCAGAAGAAGCAGGAGCTCTGCACAGTGGAGTGAAATGCAGTTTATGTCATCATCAAGAGAAATCCATGATTTAGTATAACGTGAAAATATAAATTGATCCAGTGCAATTAAATT